>NW_010262810.1:0-15923 GCF_000690775.1 Eurypyga helias
TTAACTCTTTCCTGGCTGAACCCATAGCCTTTGGAAAACGCCTTATCTTTTGCCAGCCTTAAGATATGGCTCCTGTGCCTGGAGGGTCAGCACCTCCTGGACACAGCATCAGCTTCCACACAGTCCACCAACTTTGTCAGAGCTCTTCTCAGGATGCCTTTAAGGTCTTTTTATTAATTTTCTGCTGCCCCTGCAGAGTTCCAGGGTAAGACTGAGGTGAAGATCCTGGAAGGGGACATACGGGACGTGGCGCTCTTGCATCGTGCCTGTCAGGGGGTCTCCCTCGTCATCCACACCGCTTCCATCATCGACACCCTGGGCCTCATAGAGAAGCAGCTGCTCTGGGAGGTCAATGTAACAGGTGAGCAGGCGAAGCACGTTTCTCAAACCCATGTCTTTATCTCCCTCCTTCTGATCCCAAAACCCTCAGTGACTTTCAGAGAACTGGTGCTGCCCAACCTGACCTCCTTGGCTGTGTCGCTTCAGCTCCTTGGTGAAGATTTGAGGAAGATGTTGTTATTTACATGAATAGTTTTCCTGGTTCTTTGTTCCTCTCTGCCACAGATACAGGGCTTCTTCACAGAAAAATAAGGAAGATTATTATTACAGGCACCACTTGTACAAGTGCTGGCTACTCCCTGTTGTTCAGAGCAAGAGAATGTTCTTTGTAGCAGAGTTGTCTCTCCCATGCACCTTAAAAACAGTGGGATGGCATTTTGGTTGATTTAGCCTGGCTCATTGTTTTACATTCAGCTTTCAGACTCTTTAATTCCTGCTCAATCAAAGCCACAAATGGTCAGTGGCCACAAGTCAGAGCCCAGAGGGCAGCTTCTTGGATCCCTGCCACGGGGGAAAAGCAGAAAGGCAAGTTCCTGTAAACCTGGGTAGTTGGGTAGTAAAAAAAATAAATATACAGGGCTGGTAGTTCAGAAAGAGGATTTGTAAAGGTCTCTGTTTATGACCATACTCCTACAATCTGTTTTTCACAGCAGCATGTGTTGCCTAAACACATGGGGGGAAAAAAAACCCCAACAACAAAACCCCATGTAAGTATTAAAATGTCCCAAAAGCAGAAAGCTCTCTAGCTCTGAGCTGGAGTCAGAGCTAGGTAGTTTATTTAAGTCTTCCCCATCGTTCCTTCTGGCAGGTTTAGATTTAAGCACAGAGTATCTGGGTTTCATAAATCTTTCAGAGCCTGCCTGCGGGTGGAATAAGCCCACTGGGCCGGTGAGGGTTAGCTGATAGCATTTGGTGGAATGAAAGCACACACCAGTCCTGCTCCTCCAGCAAACCGATCCTAAGGTCAGTCAGTAAATGTTGCAGCCCTCTTCCTTATTTCCCTCCATTTCCACTCTGATGCTTTTCTGGCTTTCTGGCCAGCCAAGACATTGCTGCCTAAGTTCATGGACTTGCAGGATTAAAGTTTTGTTTCTCCTAGAATACAGAACTTTTACCATACAGATGTGTCAAGGCACCAGCTGTGGATGCTCAGGCACCAGAACAGAAACAAACAAGTTAAACTTGCCAAGATGCAGGGCTTTCCCCTGTCTCACAGGCCACTCAGTGCCTCAGAGCAAAAATATCCTTTTAGGAAGGGAAGCAAATTTTTAGGAGTAAGGGAATTAAGAAAATAATGAAACATAATCCCAACAAGGGTACCCTCTGTGAATCAGATCCTCAGCCAGAAGGGCTTTGTGTGCAAGCAAAACTGCTCCGTGGAAGTTTTACTTTATTACATGCTGTGAAAGACGCTCAAATTCCCACTACGGTAAGAACCTTCTCATGTTTTACATCCAACTTTGATTTTTAAATAAAACACATTTTAATTGGGTGAAATTGATCTAGAACAGATACCAACTGTCAAGACAATTTCATGCTTGCTTTTTTAAAAACTTGCGATGTAATGTGATTTTTATCTTCTGCACTTCATTACCTTCCCTCTAAACAGCATTGATGGCAGGAATTAAGCTACTAATTTTAAAAATAATGTATTCTATTAATTAATTAATTATCCAAATTAAAATCTCCCTGGCTTTTGTGTCCCAAAAACATAGTGACTTGCATGAACTCGCTTTTCACATTAATTTATTCCTGTTTGTCTAACCTTTTTTCTTTGTTCTCCTTTAGTGTTTCTTAAAGTGTCATCCAGATTTATTTTCCAGTTGTTTCAACTCCATTCTTTTTCTTGTTCAAGCCTGAAAAAAGAAATTTTGGTGCCCTAACAATACTCAGTTCAATAATCCTTCTCATTCTTCACTGATTAATGGGTCCATATTTTGTTGCCAGTATTCCTCAGTCCTCTGAGCCACTTTTATTCATTATATTCTCTTTAGCAATGCTGGCCTGCTCTGCATTGTGCTGCCTTTGGTTGTAACAGGCTGAGCAGACTGGTTAGATCATTTACGTGCCTCACTGCCAGTGTTTGATTTTATGCCTTAGATTTTAGGTCACATCCTCTGGTATCATGTCAGTTATTTTGGGTTAATGCTCCTTTGCCAAAGACACTGTCAAATGTCTTTGAGCCGTATCTTATGTTCCAAAGTCTCTGGCTCTTTCACACATAATCTCCTTCATTACACCATGCACAACAAATAAGGCAATTTTTCCCTTAAAGCTCAGAAGAAAGAGAGTCTACTTGCAATTAAAAAACCACAACCTATTGATTTATTTATTTCCTGCTTCAATATGCTTTCCTAGTTTAACCCTCTTGGGTATTTGAAAGACCTTCAACTTGACAGTTTACCTCTGCTTTCCTCAATTAAAGCATTATGATAGGATTTTAAAAGTAAAAAATCTTGCATTACCGCAAGTAAAAGCCAAAATATGCCAAATGAGGAATACATTCACAGTCATCACTTTGCTCACTGCACATTATCAGCTTTGACTACCTGCTATCAAGCCAGTTGAATAGGGCATGACTCCCACCGGGTGAAGCTGATTTTGCAGCAAACCTTCAGGTCCCACATTGATTCTGGCCCCGCTTAGCAAACGACCCAAAAGCATCCTCAAGCCTGGAAAACAGGGGCTTCAGCATACAAGATGGATGATACCTAGTGAGAGGGGCAGCTTCTGAAGGTTCTCTGCCCTAAACCAATTCAACCAACAGGCACAAGTCCCTGAATCTGTGGTCAGTATCCATGCTCACCTAAGCAAGAACAAAATGTGACTCTTGACATAAAAAAACCCCACAACATGCAGTTAAGACCAAGTGTGCATCCTTGTTTAACTCCAGCGGGTGCACTGACACCACTTAAATACAGATGCAGAGCAGGTTCAGTATCACTGAATGCGCTGCCCGGTTCAGGAGAGGATTCTTCCCACTGCAGAGAGGGGAGACCTGGCCAAGCTCAGGCCAGAGACTCTGTTCCTGATTTAAAAAGCACACTTTTCATTGCTTGGAGAGCTCTTGACTGACTTGCACGTTTCTCTTTTGAAGGTACTCAGCTGCTGCTGGAGGCATGTGTCCGCTGCAGCGTCCAGCACTTCATATATACTAGTACCATAGAAGTGACAGGCCCAAATTGCAAAGGAGACCCAATTTTCAACGGTGATGAAGATACAGCTTATGAGAGTGTGCCAAATTCTCCTTACGCCCAGAGTAAGAGGCTGGCAGAGGATTCTGTGCTGAAAGCAGATGGCCAGGTATTAAAGGATGGTGGCATGCTGATGACTTGTGCCCTGAGATCCATGTATATTTTTGGGGAAGGATGCCCGTTTCTTCAAAGTCATCTGGACAAGTGTTTGTTGAACAAAAACATCTACTTGCGCTTCTCCAGGAAGGAGGCTTTGGTGAACCCCGTCTACGTGGGGAACATCGCCTGGGCACATGTGCAGGCTGCCAAAGCCCTGCGGGTCCCACAGAAAGCCAAGCATATCAAAGGGCAGTTCTACTACATCTCAGATGACACTCCTCATATGAGCTATGCTGATCTAAATTACGAGCTGACCAAGGACCTGGGGTTCGGAATTGAGCCCCGGCTCCCCATGCCTCTGACACTGTTGTATTACTTCTCGCTGCTGCTGGAGATCGTGAGCTTCTTGCTCCGGCCCTTTGTCAGGTACATGCCCTCCACCAACCGTCACCTGGTCACTCTACTGAACACCCCGTTCACCTTCTCGTACAGAAAGGCACAGAAGGATTTTGGCTACGTGCCCCGCTACACGTGGGAAGAGGCCAAGCAGCGGACTGGTCAGTGGATCGACTCCATGGTCCCCCAGAGAAGGGAGTACTTGAAAAGCAAGGCTGACTAAGTCTTGAGGAGCTGAGACCTGGCTAAACAAGCAGAGCCTTGAGCCAAAGGAGAGCTGGGTGAACAGCAGCAGCAGCAAACTACAAAGCACTTGAACAAAGACTTTGTGTAACGGTCCCCTCATCCTCCCCCCGGCCCAACCCAGAATAAATAAAAGTGAAATGTTCATTTGTAGAGTGCAGGCTGATCAGGGTAAGCTTTACATCCTCTTCTACACCTTGTGCAGCACGAGGATTTAGTTAAACGCCATGCAGTCCATGGTGTAAACACGTCAGCCCTTCTTTTGACTCCACACCACCTGTAAGGCTTTTGTAAAACAATAAGGGCACAGTCCGTCCTGGAACTGTGATTATGCTTTACAAATATGTAATACCCAGCTATGCCCTACTCTCCCAGCTCCCGCCAGCCTTACTTATGCAGCAGGTAGAAGCCACCCGATTGCAAAAGCTGTGACAAGTCTTACTTTTTCAAGAGCATTGCCCAGTTTCATGTGCCATTCACCTGAGGGTCTAATTTGAGAGCAAATTTGGGCACTGTAAGCATTGTGAGGTCAAAAGCACAGTGCAAGTACAACATAATTGTATTTAGGTCGGTTGCGGGGGGGAGAGAAGAGATAGATTTAGTCAGGTGAAGACTTCTGCGTCCGTTCTCATTTTCTTAGTTACCAATTTTGCAGTAAATCTGATGGCTGCCCAGCAAAACAACAGCTTCAACAAGATGAAAAGGAGAAAAACATTGCAGGACAGCCTTGGTCATGGAAGAGTTTCCATTGAAGAGTCAAGACATTTGTGAACACTGAGGAAAAATAGTGCTGGAAAAAAACATCCTATTTCTAGGTTTCAGCTGAGAACGAAGGCAAACTTTAGCCGATAGATGCACATGTGCTGTCCCTGTGCTCTTCTGATGGCCCTGTGAGTTTCTGCAGAATGTGTAACTTGACTTTTGGGCCAAAAATGTAGAACTTGTCTGAACAAATAGATGTGATTTGGTGTTTGCTTCTTAAACATACAGCTCGCTTGCTGAAGACGGCTCTAAAAGATGGGAATTTCTCTGTTTTGTTCAGGAAATTGTGAACAGAAACCTTTTACCTGACTCAGTACTAACATAAATAAATCACACTTCCAGAGATGCTGGCAGCTTGAAGTCTGTCTTGAGTTCGATTATTCAGTGCCCTACACATTAGATAGTCCCAGTGCAAATATTACCATTTTCTGTAGTAACATCTTAGGTTAACTGTGCAGGGTACGAAGCAGTAGAACACCAGCCACTAGAACTCCCAGTCATATTCTGGGAACACAGTTTTCCAGGCTCCCATTGGAGGCTTTGGAAACACTCTGCAAACTAGTACTGTGGATGTTATTTGAATGCCATCACTTCACAGATAACCATGTCAACATCTTCACCCCTCTCCACTGAGTAAGCAGTACTCAGAGTTCCTCCTGTATTAGTAAGCACACAGATCTATCCCATGCTGAAGGAGACACGTCCCCTGCTACATTAGATCCTGATAACTCCTCTAGAGGCTGATGGAGAGCGAGGAAGTTTGCAGCTATATTAAAGAATAAGGGACTTGAAAATGAAATTTGGAATTGCAAACTCCTGGATGGAACCTGTGCCAAGAAGGCTGATGTGTGCACTTGAGTTTAAAAACAGAAAAAGAGACGTTATTTAATGCATTCAATTTTGCTCATGGAAGACAAGCAGCACATCAACATGAACGTCTAATCAGCTTATATAACCCTTACTAGGAGACTCTTATGCCTCAACGTCACATCAAAAAAATACAGTTTAAATAATAAACTAATTCCCCACATTTGGTCCAACTGAATCTAAGTTGAAGCCAAAGTTTCCAATTTTTTCTGTTAAGCTGATGACAGCGAGAAAAGGACCAGCAACATGGGGGCACGGAACCAACCAAGGCATGAATCTTGTGTGCATCACTGACAAATGGAGAATAATTTGGGGAGCCGTCTCTACACGTTTTTAGTAGTTGTTGTGGTCTGGACATAATTTGGCCAACCTCATCTTCAAACAAACTATTTTATAAGCTGGGTGATTGCCCTGTCCAGAAAGGGAGCCAATAACATATGGCTTAAGACAGTCTCCTGTTCCCAGGCATTTGCTGGAAGAATCAACCCACTCAGTTTAGCTTTGCAATTAGCCCAATTGTCTCTTTGATTTTGCGGTTTTACTTAAACCCAGGCCTCAAAATTGATGAAAATGAGGTCAAATCAATCCCACATTAGTCAGTCACTCATTACCATGGCAGCAGTTAGGCACCCCTCATCCTGCTCTAACCCCTGGTGCAGGTTTTAGTCAGGGCAGGGTGAACTTTCTGCCCCGTAGCTGGTATGAGACCGTGTTTTGGGTTTGCCCTGAGAAGAGCGCTGATAACACGGGGGTGTTTTGGTTGGTGCTGCGGAGTGCTTGCACCAATCCAAGGGCTCTTCCAGCTTCTGGTACTGCACCTGTGTTCCCAACTTTCCCACTACAAGCAATGGGGGGACACATTTCAGACAGCTAACCCACGCTGACCGAAGGGGTGCTGCATGCGTTCCACGGAATATCGTGCTCAGTGTAGGTAGGCTGGGAGTAGGTCAAGGGCCCACAGCTTGTTCTTATAGTTTGCTTGTTTTATTGCTCGTTTGCTCCCTTGTTTGTGCATCTGCTCGTTACTGAGTTGATGGGTCGGTTGGCTCTCTCGGTCACTCTCTTGCATGTGGGGCTTGCTTGGACTCTGCTGCCATCGCTCTCGAGCTCTGACTCTCACTATTCAGGACCTGGCTGTGTGTTGGCCAGCGGATGGTGAGCAATTGTATCACATGTTCTCTTTCCTATTATTGTAATGACTTATTATTAGTAGTATTGTTAATATTATTAGTATCACTATAATATTAATTTATATTCAATTATTAAATAGTTCTTATCTCAATCCATGAGATTCGTTGTCTTTTTCTCCAAGTCTCCTCCTCCACTGGTGGAGGGGGGAGGTAAGCGAGCGGCTGTGTGGTACTTAATTGCTAGCTGAGGTTAAACCACAACTTGCAGCTAGGGAACTTCTGTGGAAGGTTTAGGTAAGAGCATCTGCAAAACTGGCCAGGACACTTGAGACCATCTCTTCATGATGCACAGGAGAGGGAGTGGGCCTGGGTCTGCCTCTGGGGTGGATGGAGCTACAAACTGAGCCAGAGGAACAAAACAGCCTGGGGACCCAGCGCCTTCAATGTTGGCCTGCTGAGGGTTTATGTATGCCTTGGAGACACTGACTCGGTATCCAGGATCAAGAAAAAGTAGGAACAGAGAACAGGATGGGAAAGGTTAGGGAACAGGATCTCATGTCAGGACTGATCTGAAACTCAGACAAAGGAAAGAGCAGGTTTGCTTGAGGTTCTGTGAAGACCAGTTCCCAAGAGGCTTACGCTGTGGTAGGCATTAGAAATTTGCACGGAGGGGAACTGGCTTACTGATAACCTCATGGTTTGTGAACTGCTTTGGATTTGCAAGAATATGGGCCCAGCAATTTGGGGAAGAGGGACTTTGGGAAAGGAAAGTCTCTAAGGAAAGCTTTGTGCTCTTGAGGGAGCTGAAGTACGGTTGTTATCTCTGTTGGCTCTGGGGTTGAACAGGGCTCTCATAATGCGTAAGACAAAATGCTGCTGAAGGTGGTTATCAAACCTTGCTTGGAAAAGCAAAAGGAAGGCGTTTGACAAACAGTAACGCTCATCATTTTTCTAGGCTAGTGAGATTTTAACCTCATGTCCAGTGAGACTGATGACGGGCACAGCCACGACTGCTCTGTCACTGAGGTAGGGGTAGAAAGGACAATCCAGCCACACAGAAGCAGAGCAGGAAAGGAAGGGGGAGAGCTACAGAAGCAGAGTGGCTATTTAATAGGAGAAGGGGCTTAACACATCAGAGCTTACAACACGTACCAGAAAACTGGGACGTCTTTGCCCAGGCTTAACAGAGTTCCTAAAATACCTACAGGCACTGCCAGAGAGAATAAAGGACAACTTTTCTTCCGTGGTTCAGTGACTCATCTCCCAAATGCGGGCTCCTGTTGCCAGAGCCTACTTTGTAATTTTTGCCCTCTCATTAAGACAGCGGGATCTTTTCATCTCACTGAGGACTGTCCTTCCAACAATCAGATTTCTAAGCACCAAATTCCTCCTTTGTTGAACTTCCTTCCTGTTTCTTGTTACCACATCCCTTCCTTCAATCCCACTGTTAAAAATGTAGACCTTATGTAAGGGTTTCTCAAAGTTCAGTTTCTGGCTTTTAATTCTTGTTATGCTTTGTCTACTAAAACAAAAAGCTTTTGAGAATGCTGAAGTTTCTCCCAGTGAAGGTACTTACATACTCTGTAAACACCTCATCCCTTTGCAAAAAAGAACGGAGCGTCTTCAGTTTCTCATTACACGCTATTTTTCAGATATTCTTGCATCTCAAATTTTTCAGTGCAGTGATTGTAGCAGGAGCTAGATACACATTTTTCTGATAGTCCCACATGCAACTTTAGGTACAGTAAGCATTTTACTAACCTAGAACAAAAGCACAGTGGATTGGTATGTGTGCTGGGGCTTTCTACACCCGGGCAAATGCTGGCAACACAGGAACAGTGCCTACCCACTGCGATGTTCAAGGCAGTCACTCTCCTGGCAGGTGTCTTTTGGTCCATCTTGCAACCAATGTCTCCTGTCTGTGAGGCTCCTGAAGTAAATGCTGGCACACAGGTATTGCCAGAGCAACGGGGTCTTTCTGGCCAGCCACTAGGAATGATCAAGACGCAAAAACTGTTCAGCACTGAGCACGGCATGGTGGGTTTTGCCTGTAAGAAGTGATTGAGGCAGCAGTGCTCAAGTTTTCTTGCCTCTAGAGACTTGTTCTCAGCCCTCTTAAATTTACCCATATATTTACAGAGAGAAAGCAGTTACTTTGAGGACGATCTCATTTACCTTGCTCGCGGTGTTGCCAGAAGTGAGGGAAGGGAAATAGGAAAATGTCGCAATGGGTTCTTGATCAGCTCTTGTAACGAGGACTGTGACAGACTGAAAATTGTCCAGGCCCCACTGCAGGACCCCAGCTGGGATCTCTTCCCCCCGGCTGTACTGTGAGTGCCTCTCTGCTTGGATTCCCTGCAGCTCCTGGGTGAGGACACACCGGGCAGAGGCAGATACACAGAGCCCAGTACCTACTCCTAGGTGGCATCCTTGGCTGGGAAAGGAAGGTGTTTATGATCACCTATTCGCTAGGGCTGATGCTTCCTTCACAGGGTTTAAACTTCTGCCTCTCTTAGTCTGTGCCTCTAACTACCACACGATGGTATCTGTAGCGATAGTTTCCCCTCACTTGCTCTGCGAAGTCCAACTTAATACTCCGACTGATGAGTTTCTGTCTTCACAAAGACTGCGCTTTTATCACAAATAACACAGCGCAAGGTTGCTGGCACAGCCTGCCTGCTTCTGGGTACGGTGGATTCAGACAAACAGCAAAGGATTAAGTCTGATATGGCCAGTATTTATCTCACCTCCACCCCCACTGACATCCTTGCGTGCTTTGCAACCCCTCTTACAAGCCAAAATTTCACAGCGTAGCTTTAGGGGAATGGCTTGATGCATCTGTTTAAAGAAAACATCTGTGCAAGGTCTCTGGTTCCTTCTCTAAAGATTGCTCAAGTGGGAGGGATGCCATGTTTAGCTGTGACAACAGAACAACCAGAGCACAACCCCAATAGCCAAACAGTCTGCCAAACACAGAGTCCCACTGTCCAGCTTTCCATTCCTGTCTGAGGACAGATTGGTCAATACACTGGAAGTCTGCGTGGGTCTCTCCGCACAGGCAGATACGTAGCACAGGATTAAAAAACCCCCAAGTTTCTCCCTTCCCTTCTCCACCCAACACTCCTGCAGCAAGTGGTGGAGAACACAGGTGACTGAGTTAAGGCCAAGTGCATTAATCCCATTCCCAGAATCAGAGAATGGTTTGGGTTGGAAAGGACCTTAAAGCCCATCCAGTTCCAACCCCCCTGCCATGGGCAGGGACCCCTTCCACTAGACCAGGTTGCTCCAAGCCTCATCCAGCCTGGCCTTGAACACTTCCAGGGATGGGGCATCCACAGCTTCTCTGGGCAACCTGTCCCAGTGCCTCACCACCCTCTCCGGGAAGAACTTCTTCCTGATATCCAATCTAAACCTCCCCACTTTCAATTTAAACCCATTACCCCTTGTCCTGTCACTACAGACCCTTGTAAAAAGTCCCCCCCAGCTTCCTTGTAGCCCCTTCAGGCACTGGAAGGTGCTATAAGGTCTCCCCGGAGCCTTCCCTTCTCCAGGCTGAACACCCCCAACTCTCTCAGCCTGTCCCCATAGCAGAGGGGCTGCAGCCCTCGGAGCATCTTCATGGCCTCCTCTGGACTCACTCCAACTGGTTTATGTCCTTCATTATTCACTTTGGAGCTGAAAAAAAAAAAACTTGGCTGTATAAAGATCAATGCAAGAACCCAAAAGTAATTGTAGGGCTCACATTTGTATCACAGAACATTTTACTTGGATGTCACGTTGTTCAGGGGTGTGCTCTGTCCTCGGTTACTGTGAGCTGTCTCACTAAAACCAGGACATTGCCAGCTGTGTGTGTATGAACCAGAGCAGTCAACAGTGCCTGGTATGTCTGGGGAATACAGATCCTTGTCTGTATCAGATTTAAGTTTAAAAAGATTTGCCTTCCAAAAAGCAAACTGCCCTGACTTTGTAGCAGTGCTCAGGGTGAGCTTAATGCAGCCGTGCCCACTCCTGATTATGGCATGATGCTGGTAGGAAGTGCTGGAACCTCTGCCAGGTTGGGAGATATGCCAAGTTTTCTTTTTCTTTAAGGGTGTTTTTCATGATTCTGGAAGACAAGGACTTGGAAATATTAAACTATGAGTGATCCAAAGGCTCAAGATAAAAAAAAAAAAAACAACCTACACAGACCCTGAAGACATGGAAAAGATCCTCAAACTTATTATTTAGAAGCAATCTCATAATTCTTGCAGCCTAACTCAGAGGTTTTGAAAAATTGGTGGTGTCAGGTGGTTAAGAACTAAACTCGAGCCTTTTCACGACATGAGCCAGTTGACATCCCATGATGTCCATCCAGAGAGGCTACCAGCCTCTCCACGTCAGCCGTATTTGCTCCTCTCCAGGAAGAAGGCTCCTCAGACTCACGATTCCCATCCAGGACGCTCAGCATTTGGGGAACAGGCTGTGCCTGTCTGACGTTGGAAGTCAGCCTCACTCAGATCCAACACATGCTAGCTACTCCGAGGAACCTTAACCCTGTCCCAGCTGAAACCAGCTCAGGTTCACATGTCACGTCACCATCTTAAAAGTTAGTCTCGTATTTAAAACATTTGAAAAATTGACTGTTATTGAAACAAAATCATGACTTTCAAATTTTGGGCTGACTAGCCAGGGTCTGCCCTGAACACGGAATGCAGCAGCAAGCAGAGAGGTGAGCAAGGTGGTACCTCCACCAGCGTACAGCCAGCCACACCAGTGCCCTTGCCCGACAGCTCAAGCTGGCAGAGAAATTTCTACTGCAGGAGTAAAATACGGATGCAGGCAGAGCATCTTCCGGCTGCAGCTAGCAAGCATCTGGCACTGAACGGAACCTGTTCAGAGGGAGCATCTCCAGGGCTACACACTGTGCTCTGTGAAGGGGTGACCTGTTTTCCCCACAGCCTTTTGCTCTATTAAGAAATAGCATGAGCAGGAAATCAGAGGCAGTATATAGGAAGTTTCACTTAGCCTGCACACCTGGAAAAGCAGTATTTCTGAATTATTTAAGTGAATAAAAAAATCAGTGTAACATTGTCCCCTGGATGTAGCAGTAAATGTCTTCCTTTTGTTACTGAACCCATCCAAGTCTGGTTCAGAGGAAAGCTATTAACCCAGTAAGCTGATGACTAGTGGGTATGCAAGATTTTGGGGATTCTTTTCCTCGGGGAAATTTCCACTTCAGCTGAAAAACATGTAATGAGGAACCTGAAAACCTAACCTTGCTGTAACACAAGTAGGAATACAGTGTCTCACTAACCAGGAACTCGACATAAGGATTTAGCAGGCTACGGTACTGGTTTGGTACACACGGTTGCCCAACAAACACCGGTTCTAAAATCTGAGCATCCTAACAGGAATCATGTATGGACTCTTTGAAATTATTTGCCTGGCTAAAGTGTACAAAATGCATAACTATGTATGGATGAAGATCTAAGCGTACACTTGCAAAAATGCCAGAGAACTGCCAGGGAAATCCCTTGATATAAACATTAATTAGTATAGAAATAAGTCACAGACATAAAGCACCTGAAGTAATAATGGGATATGTACCCAGGTAAAGGACATGATGAGCTTATGAGCGAAATCTGCATATACAAACACGGGCAAAACAGAATATAAGCGCATGCAGCAGATGGTATCTTCAGAGACTCTCTCTCTGAGGGTCCTGATGATCTTTACTTAATTTGCTGTGTAAGAATCACTGCACCAAGGACTTTATTTGTAGACTGTACCACTCTTCTATTTTAGTATCGTATTGCTGTTCCTTGTTCAGTAACAAACCTTTCACCAGAAGAGATCAGTGTCCTGCGTTGATAGCACTGCGTTTCAACCCACTGCAGTCTGTTTCTGATTCAGCCACGGCAAATCTAGGGGTGAAAGCTAAATGGATAACCACGTTAGAATACTTAATTCCAAGTGTTTTGTTGATTTTCTATTCGTTACTCAACCACATAGCAAACATGAACCAACTACTCCCGTCCACGTAGATAAGGTTTTTTTCCCGATCCAATGGCATTTTACACTTGCCCTACTCCCATCCACGTAGATTTTTCCTGATCCAATGGCATTTTACACTTGCCCTGCACTAGAAACAGGTAAGAGTACAAAGGATAGGACATTTGTAAATTCAGCCTTAAAAATCAAGCTCCCATAGGAGCTCTGGAATGTAGGACAGGAAAGGATCTCCTAAATCCTTGATTCAGGTACCCGCAATTGCAGGCAAGCACGCAACATCATCCTTTTCTTCAGCAGATCAACATGTTTTCTACTTCTAGGACCTCATTGTCAGAAATTATTCAGATATTGCATGTATCAATTTGTGTGGTGTTTTTTTGGCCAGGTTTGTCCTCCAGGAAAACCAGCTTTTTTCTCTCTCAGGATGATCAACCACTTTGACGTGCTGTGGACAGCAGTTATCCCCTCTGCCAGCCTTCTTTGCCAGGCTGAACGTTCCTTCTCACCTCGTCCCAAACTCTCCATTCCCTGGTAAGCCTAAATATTCCTGTCTTGCACCGGTTCCACTGAGACAAGCCCTCCTAACCACAGGTGAGCAGAGCCATACAGCGTATCTCGGAAGTGTTCATCCTGCTCTGTGCAACACCCACGCTTCTTCAGCTTCGTCAGAGGCAGGAACCTTTCCGTGCGCACGGGCGCTGCCAACACCACGAGGCTCTCTGGCAGAGCTTGTTCCGCACGCTATCCGTCTTTCTCAACGTTAAGGAATTCAGACGGACAACATCCCAGATTATAGCGAAAGGTTTTGCTTCTAGACCCTGGAGGAACAAGTTTGCCTTTTGACTTTTAAAATTTTTGTGACAGGCCTCAGGATTATCTGATCCTTCATCCGCTCTGTTAACAGTTCTTCCCAACTTTCTTCTGCTGCACACAAATTCTTCAGCGACATTCAAATACCTAGAAGCTTCCTCTCCCTTTTAGGCTTCATTGTTTTTCCGTTACCCAGTTCTTTATCCACTCTGCAGCCCTTGTGTTCGACTTCTTATTTTCAAGGCAAGTTAATCAAGGTGCAGTACCGCACACATGACCGTAGTGCGGTTACACGGGATGTAGCACACATCCTTCATCCAGAGAATGATTTATCTCATAAAAAAAGTATGAAAAAAGAAAAGAAAAGAAATAGTATGACCCTGAAAACTTTTGTCTTTGGTATCCCAGGTAATTCTGCATCTTCAGTGAGTTGTTTCCTCAGAACAACTTCCGTGGCCTCACAGATGGTTAAAGTTAATCCAGAAGCTCTGCAGAGGGATTCATTGGAATGCTGGGCACAATCCAGACAGCAGTTAGGGATAGTTCTACTTGTCCACATGCATAAATCCACACGAGGAGTCTTCCTGCACCTCATCTCCTGGAATCCGTGCACAGGCTTCTGCTGCAGATGATGGAGCAGACTGCTGGCATCCACTTGTATTCTCTGGAGCTTCCCCCATGGATTTCCTTGCTGAAGCTTCAGCACGGATTGGTGACGAGACGTGTATGCAGGCTTACGCATCACCAGCTTGCGGAAGAAATGCCTCAGGGACACGATTCCTTTTGTAGCTGTCTCAGGAACGCAGTTACAAAGGACTTCAGTGCAATCCCAACACACGATGCTATTTTATCCGTCGCGCAGCAGCTGATCCTTTCTGGTTTAGATGGGACCAGACAGACATCGTGCCTGTTGCCTAGAACTACGTGTACAATGGAAACCATGCGCAAAATACAACTGAAACTGCTGGCACACATGGACACGCCATTTTTTCTTCCTCTCCGATTAATTCCCTGAATTTTTACAGGCAAGTGGGTTGTCTGTATGAGCAACTGCTCTCCTCAAACCCTTCCACAGGGGAGTTTGCTCAGCCTGAAACTGAAATACTGTTATCAACGACCCTTGCTCTTCACATTATCAAACCTTCACACATCCCAGGGGTGAACCAGCACAAACAGGGTAACATTTCCTTTCCGAAGCCCACAGCATGCCTATGGCTTTGCGCTGAGAGAAGCCAACTCCCAGAGCTACAAGCTGAAGGCTAAAAATAACCCATTAAGGATTAATTTCAGGATTTTTAAATACAGCTAATTAATATGCATTTTAAAAAAGGCACATGGTCCCCAGGAAGGAGCACACACAATCACAGAGTCTGTGGGGGAAGGGCAGGCAGGCAGAGTGCCAAAGGAGAGGATATTCGCTATCTGTTCTCGGATGGAGGACGCACAAAGACAGCGTGTTTCGGAGGAGCAGAAGTAGAGGGGTGAAGCACTTCGCTACTGAAGAGGCAGAGAGAATGCAGTGCAACCAGAAAGGACAGAAAGAGCACCGAGAACAGTAAGGATGCTTTCAGAATTGGCCAAAATGTTACGCACAGGGATCAGAAGCCTGATAGTACCAGAGCGGAGGGCGAGGTTTTGCGCATTTAGGGCTCGGCGACGGCGGGACACGGATGGAGGTCGCAAACGTGCTTGGATGCAAGAGGTGAATTTTCAGTGAGGTGGCTTGAGGGCTGAGCACAACACAGGAAGATCCACGGATGCAAAAGAAAATGCCGTGGTGGAGGCACCCCGGTAGAAAACTGGGTGTGTCACGGACACGCGGCGCTTCTGTGGAACGTGAGGGAGCATCGGCTGAGCGCGCAGCTGGATCTCTAGACGGATGGCATGCCAGGGCAGGAGGTGCGTGTCATGTGCTGTGCTGAATAGGTGACGAGTGCCGTTCTTCAGGGGTCAGTGTTGGGGCCTGTGCTGTTTAACATCTTTGTCGGTGACATGGATGACGGCATTGAGTGCACCCTCAGCGAGTTTGCCGACAACACCAAGCTGTGTGGCACGGTGACACGCTAAAGGAAAGGGATGCCATCCAGAGGGA
>NW_010262811.1:0-5012 GCF_000690775.1 Eurypyga helias
AGGTGCTCCGTTCCCTTGATCATCTCCGTAGCCATCCGCTGGACTCCCCCCAGCAGCTCCCTGTCTTTCTTGAACTGGGGAACCCAGAACTGGACAGAGAACTCCAGATGTGGCCTTACTAGGGCAGAGTAGAGTGGGAGGATAACCTCCCTCAAACTGCTGCCCATGCTCTAGGACACCATTGTGCGCCTTGGGCACAGAGGCATGTTGCTGCTCATGGTCAGCATGTCCCCCCGGACCCCAGGTCCCTCTCTGCAGAGCTGCTTTCCAGCAGGTCAACAGTGCCAGCCTGTACTGGTGCCTGGGGTTGTTCCTCCCCAGGTGCAGGACCCCACACCTGCCCTTGTTGAACTTCACTGGGTTCCTCTCTGCCCAACTCTCCAGCCTGTCCAGGTCTCGCTGTGTGGCGGCACAGCCTTCTGGTGTAACGAGTTTTAATTGAGATCTCAGACTCCAAGGGCAGTTTTATGTGTTAGTAAGCTTGGCTTAGCTAGAGTTCTCATAGCACAGACATATAGCAATATGATGTAAACCTCCAATTCAAAACCAACACTCTGAAGTGATAGAAAGTCATATTGCTATTCAGAAGCCATGGCAACACAGGGAGTGTTCAGTTTCCTCTGATCTAGGATGTTATAAAGTCTCTTTCAGAAAAAGGAAATAAGAATTTCTGCATATATTTCTGCTTGATCTACAACTCAAAAATAAACCAAAGCAACCACTTGTTTTTATGAGATACTGAAAAGTGAGGTGCAAAACTTCCCATATGAACACAAAAAGAGGTGTTTGCCGTTGCTGACAACGTCTGCTGTTCACATACCAAATGTAGTCTCTGACCATGTCCAGTGCAACCCAGGTTTCCAAAAGTCAGCTCCAGGATGTGATTCATGCTCCCATCACGGAACTGCAGACTTGGCAATGAATACTTCTAAGAACAGACAGATAAGATACTGTCCTCAGCTGGAATCCCAGACACCTTTAAATAGGTGTCTGAATTGTGACTCCTGTGGCCACGGATCAAGCATGCTAAAAACTCTTTCATTACAGAGATGATCCATATGAACACTAAAGAGCTGACGATAAAGATATGAATAACCTGGGTACATTCTCTTGGATCACTTGTTGCCTTAATTTTAAACTCTAGATTACTGTCAAGAACTGCTTTTAGGAGATCTGTAGGTTATCATCAGCTTGACTAAATTTCCATTAAAAGATGGGAAAGAATTAATTTTCTCCTGAGCCATACTTTGCTCTAGCAAGATTCCTCTAAATATGATAAAAACTCTCTGCTTAAACATCTTCTGTAGGTGGTGAAAAACATGGTTTTTTCCCCATCATTTGTGTCAGACCTTCAGGTCAGAAATTTGAAAAAGCAAAATCTCCGTTGCGGTCTGTTTGCCATCACTCGTGTCAATGGGATGTGGGATCATCCATTGTGGGATGCTTTCTGGATTTTAGTTTTGTGATTACTACTGCCACATCTCAAATGCCAGAATGGAGGCATACTTTGGTACCAGGAAGAACTTGCTTGTCTAGGCTGGTATACTTGGTTTCAGCAGTGAAACGTTTTTTTTGTTGTTGTTATAATTATCCCTGCCTTTTCTTATTGTTTCACAATGTTTTAATGAATTGGCTTTGCTTGACTTGTCATTATAAGTTGGATGCATTTGTGTTGATTTATCAATATGCCACCAAGCATGTGAAACTGAAAATGTGGCCTCTTGGTCACAGAGCTGATGCTGATGAAATAAATGTCAAAGTCATCGACTCCAAACTACAGCTAATTATAAACATGTTGGTATCAATGGTCTCGATGCTTCTTGTATTTTTTTTCCCCTTGGAATTACAGATGCCTTATTTTGAAGTAAGGGTAACTGTTAAAGCTTCTAAATTTTGGCTGAAGGACAGTAACAGATAAGAATAGCTCAAGTGCTGCTGTATCCGAGTATTCAGGTGTGGGTTGAAAGAGAGCAAGAGTAATGGCTGCAGCATTTGCCAGGGATGTGTGCTATTTTGGGGCAGAAGATTTACCTGCTATATTTGTTCATTAAAGATGTGAAAAAATTATGACAGACTTATTTCAGTCACTATCAATAGCTGAAGGAGGAGGAGGAGTGGGGTGGGCGGGAACATCTCTGTCTATGCCTAAATAGTGTCTAATTTGTCTGGGAGAGCAAGGATCTAAGCACGCGACAAAAACATGTTTATAAAAGAAACTACTTTTTTTTTTCTTCAAAGATAGGATTTGAATTTACACTGGTCCAGACTGAGTCTTCTTGACATGAGCACTAAGAGAGAAGGTTTCAATGCTATCCTGACTTTTTGGCTGCATCGATGTACAAGGTGTGTATATATAACTCTAAGAAAATGGTATTTGGGGGTTTGTGAACTTGCACACTTAAGGTACAAAGTTATGTACAATGGAATCTGCACCGAACCACATGCAGAATAGGTTTTTTCCATGAAGCAGGACAGCATACTCAAGTGACAGATTTAATACTCAGTGTTAGATTTAATACTCAGTGTTTCTCCCCACCAAGACATTTTATCCTAAGTAGCAGGAAATGAGAAAGGAAGCCTGGGGAACGCCAAGTTGGGAGGAATAGGGTATGTGGCCTTCGTTACCAGCACTATAACGCAGGAACAAAGGGGTATCAAATGCACCCTAAAGCAGATCTACTGTGTCGACCTTTACACTGCAAGTTTCTCCGTGTGATTCATCGATGTCAAAATGTGTCTTAAGAGAAAATGCCTACCGATGTCACCCAGGTCAGTATCATGTCTGGTAAGCAACAGGAGTCTACTCCACATCACAGGTAGATAAACTGTGAAATTATTTGCCACGGGACATTCTAAGTATTAAAAATAGTACTTGGATTCAAAAAGTGATCACACCAAATGTATAGGAATCTCAGTTAAGGGCTTCACACTGGTGGTTATGAAAAGTCTTGTGGCTGTTCCGGGCCCATGCAGCTGAAATGGTACACACAGGCTCATTTTGAAAACTCAACATCACACTGGATGCTGAGCACCTGTTAAGCTGTTCTAGTGCCATAGCTTTACCATGGAAAGCTCACCTCTTCCCTCTGATCCTTCGTGGTTCTTCACGATGAAGTGTTTCCTGACTGTATTTATGCACTAGCAGAGGTACTTGATACGCTTACCTAAAGAAAATAAATGCAGGTTGCTCACTCTGAGCCTTTGACTGGGACCAGACACAAAACGATTGCTGTGAGGCGACAGGGGGGTCCAGCTAATATCTCTCCTTTAAGGAAATTCCCAGCTATATATGCTCACACTGTGCGTTAGATCAAATTTTCATCTTACTCAGGCTGGTAGCTCTGGATGATCAGGAACTTCCTGTCTTTTCTTAATGGTAGCTTTGCAGAATTAAAAGCTGACCTTAAGCTAAACCAATCCTTATTTCACAGAATGCACATACATAGAGTCCCAATATTAGCATTTATGGAAGTGTTAATTCCAATTAAACAACTGTCACTTAGACATGCATGGAAAAAAACATAGAGAAGTTACCCTACTTCTATCTTCAGATGTACTCACCAACCTTCCAGACTGTTGATATTATTGATGGAAGATCTTACTCCAGGCTTTTCTCATAAGGAAGATCTGTTCTTCATTACAGCCTTGAACTTATTCCATTTACATGCCAAGACTTTTCTAGGCATTACAACTTCCAGCTAGCTCTGTTTCAGTTGAAACCAGTTTCCCTTAAAAACCGATAATGCATTTTAGGCCACAAGAGAGAATGGATTACCTCTTTCCACAGCTTTTGCTGTAGTGACTTAATCGAGTCTAAGGACAACACCCTACATTGGGTTGGGTGTTGGGTTCTGAGCATGTCCCAAGCCTAAGCAGAATGGCTTTCTGAAATGTGTCAAGATAGTGTGGAGCTAAAGGAGGGTCTCAAGGAATATCTATGTGTATCTTCTCAGGGTCCAGCAATGGCAGGATAGGGATTTCTGAAACGGCTGACTCCCAGTTTTCTTTGCTCTGTGGGAAAGGAGCAAACAACAGCTGGGGGATATCTAAAGACATTTTTCATAGAGTGCGAGACCTCTCAATCCCAACGTGCAAGAAGTCAGTCGGGGGGCAGGAGGCCAGCTTGGCTAAGACCTTTTTGCCAAACTAAAACACAGAAGCAAAATCCAGAGACAGGTGAGGCAGGGATATACGTCCTGGGGAGATTACAGCGATATGGCCTGAGTGTGCAGGGAGTGCATATCTCCAGGATCAGGAAAGCCAAGGCACAGCTGAAGATTAATTTGGTTCAGGACATGAAAAATAACAAGAAGGGGTTTTCTCGAACATAGAACAACGGAAGAGAAAAGAAACTGTATGCCCCATGACGAGCCAAATGGGAGACCTGGCTACAACCAATATGGAAAGGGCTTGAGGTACTCCAGGACTTTTTTGCCTCACTCTTCACTGGCAAGTGTTCTAGCCATGCCGCCCAATCCACAGAATTCAAACGCAGGTACTGGGAGAATGAAGAACCACATAGTGTAGAAGATCAGGTTTAACACCACCTGAGGAACCTGAAGGTGCACAAGTCCATGGGACCTGATGAAATACATCAAAAAGTCGAAGCCACTGTCCATCGTATACGAAAAATTGTGGCAGACTGGTGAAGTTCCCAATGATTGGAAAAGTGGAAACATAACACCCATTTTTGTAAAGGGCAAAACGGAAGAGGTGGGAAACTCCAGGCCAGTCAGTCTCACCTCTGTGCCTGGCAAGATCATGGAGCAGATCCTCCTGGAAACTGTGCTAAAGCATATCAAAAACAGGGAGGTGATTGGTGACAGCCAACATGGCCTCCCTAATGGCAGATTGTGCCTGACAAAGTTGGTGACCTTCCATGACAGGATTACAGCATTGGTGGATAAGGGAGGAACAACTGACATCATCTACCTGGAATTATGCAAAGCATTTGGCACCTGTTCTCTGAATTGGAGAGACATGCATCTGACAGATGGACCACTTGGTGGATA
>NW_010262812.1:0-2766 GCF_000690775.1 Eurypyga helias
CTCCTCCCTGCACTGACCTAAGTGCTCGCATCACTGTCTCTCTCCTTCCCCAGGTCTCTCTGGTTTTCTGTACGTTAATCAGAGGCGCTAAGTGGCTCGGCCTTGGCCACAGGTGGGTCCAACTGGGAGCTGGGGAAGCTTCTCGCACCTTCTCACAGGAGCCAGCCCTGCAGTCACCCCCACCCCGCAGTGCGATACAGCCTGCTTCCTGCCCGTCTGCCCCTCTGGGAGCCCGGCGGAACGCCCCGCTGCAGCACTGCCAGCTCTCCCCCGCGAGCTGGCGGCGGGCACCTACCGCTGGGCGCCAAAGCGCTGCTGCAGACGCCACTTCGATGGGACACGCGGCCTCTCGCCTTCCTGATGCCAGAGCAAAGCTGGCGCAGGCCACAGGGACGGATGTTCCCAGCTGATGGCTCTTTGGAGAAGAAACGGCTGAGGGGACTAAGGGGATTCTTGCCCCGGCCCGTTTCAAGGCTGCAATCCTGCTCCTGTCTGAAGTGCAGGGGAGAAGCTGGACACAAATGGCTCTGGCAGGGGACAAGCCCGGCGCAGCCCAGGGGTGTCCGGGGCAGGCAGGAGCTGAAGGGGACTGGCGAGGTCAGTGTGGGACCCCCGCTCTGCCCACCCGCACCCTCCCTGTCTGTAAAGGAGAGAAATCCTGGTCTCCGGCCCTGTCGCTCAAGCACTTCTCTGCAGAGCTGTGTTTATTACTAAATAATTATAACTGCTAATTAGGAATGGGGGTGTTCTGGCACCGCCTTGCATCTCTCTCATACGCATCTAAAATAAAACTAGTGTTGTGAAACTATTGTAACCTTCTGTTAAAGGTTCAGGTCAGAAATGAAACGCTCATTTGGTTAGGAGCAGACACCCTGCATGTTGGCTCTGCTGCCCGGTCGCTACTCCCAAGACGCCTGTTTCCTGCACCGAGCAGCCCACTGTTCGTAGCAACTCTAAACGGATGTACCGCCGAAATAAAGCCCAGCTGGTCCAGCCACACCGGCGCTGGCTACACAGCTGGTGCTGCTGTGGAGGGCCACGTCCCCCGCTCCGGCCGGCGACGCTGCTCCTAGGAGAGGAGGACACTCAGGGACAGTACCCACACAGGCTGATGGATCTTTTTCCGTTGTCCTCTGTGGGTAAGTTTGGTTCAGACCAGCATTCCGCAGGGACTGGGGTGCAGACTGTGGGGGCATGCAGCAGAAGCCTGCGAGCCAAACTCACTGGATTGGGTGGGTCGTGGTTATTTTTGCTAGCTGCAGGGTTCCTATTTTATCAGTCATTTTGTTGCTGTGAGGACCTCTACTTGCAGTCAGGTGGGTATCTGGGGACCGACAGCGCCCAATACACTGAGCTAGCCTTCCCATACAGTCTGGGATTCCTTCCTGGAGAAATTATTTCCAGAATTCAGTGGGCTTTGCTTTTTTTTCAAGGTATTTCATAGCAGCTCTCTCTTAAAACGAATGGTTCTCAAACTCTGGAATCTCCTTTCGAATTTCAGCTGAGTTACAAAAATGAGGCCTTAAAATCAGTGCAGCAAACTCTTTCCTAAAACGCTGCATGAGTCATTCAGGGTAATGCAAATATTACAGGGACGCACTCCGGGCCCAAATCTGCCGTGCCTGGTTCCAGAGCCGAGCAGAGCCTAACTGCAGACTTGAGACACCGTTTAAACATACCGAGCAACAATGGGCCCCGCTTTTGTGGTGACTGGAGTCTTCACCAAGGACAGGGCGAAGTACTGAGTGAAAAATATTACTGTCGGGGTATATTTTACTACCTGAAGTATTTCACTGACCGCTTCATGGGAATCAGTGCATTAAATAAGCGTAACTGCATTAGAGAGACTGTGACGTGCATTCCTGTTGGAGCTCATGCTGCATGTTTTACGTTACGCGCCACTGGCTGAGCTGGGTCGGGTTTCGGAAACTCTCAAGGAAGGAAATGATCTTGACATTTGCGATTTATTTGTAAAACATATCCAGAAACGGAAGGTAAAAAAAAAAAGAGTATATGATGGCATAAAATTGGAATGAAATGTTAAATAAATAATAGGGACATATATGGAAAATAAATCCATTAAACCCAATCTGGAATTGTGAAGAATAATTCAGAAGGAGACAGCCAAAAAAAAAAAAGCACAATACGTAGCCGGCATGAGCGTTTCGGTGCCGTCGTGACGGCCATGTGCAGCTGGACCTCGCTGCAGGACTCACCAGGACAAGGACCCGATGGCGTATCATTTGCTCAGGTTTAAGCAGGGTGTAACAGGATCATGCCCTATGCATTTTAGACATCACGCAGGTACCTACTGATGTTTCGGGTGTGTATTTACGTTCTGACTTGGTGGTTACGAATTAACACGCGTCAGACCTACGTATTTCAAACCACTGCGTAACGGAATTTCACCTTCAGCTCCCTCTGTGATTGACGGCATCCTTAGCCTCGTGCTGTAGGTACCTCAGTGCAGGGGTTTTAAGGCCTTCTGGGCCATCACATGGCCAGCAATGTATTTCATCCCGTGGCTAATCCCTCGGACGCCACGCCAGGTCTGCCCTGAGGCTTGTTTCAAGGTCTTGATTAATGGCACCGCTCCATGCCTAGTTAAGCTGGCAGAGGCCGGCTCTGCAACCAAAACGGGTTTCCTGTCCCCCCGTGCTCCACAGATGGTTGTTTGCGCTCCCTCCCCCTGTGCTGGCACAGGTGTTTCTCTGACCGTGCCGGGAGAGATCCGAAAACTGATCTCAGGGAAAACTGACCTGGTTT
>NW_010262812.1:2801-6028 GCF_000690775.1 Eurypyga helias
CGTGTCGGAGGGGGAGTGACGGCGAAGCGGAGCAGAGTGGGCAGTCGGGTTTGGAACAGGAGGACGGGGCTCCTCCTCTGGTCAGCTTCTCGGGAAGAGTAGTTTGACAGTATCTAAGCAGTACCCAGGTACTGGTACCCAGCGAGATCGTGGTCCTCCTGACAGACCCGCGCAAGGCGAACACTTCACCCGTCGCCAAGCTGCTGAAGACGCAGCTCCCCGAGAGCATCGGCTGTAAGAGCAATTCCCTGTGGGATTTGCAGCTGCTGCTTAGTAGAAATTGCTGGTGCCCTCATGCATCCCTCATGGTAAAGGGAACTCTTTATAACTGAAATCAACCAAAATCCTGATGCTGAATGGCTCCTAATTTTAGGCAGTTCAAACCTGAGGAGTTTCTCTCCCTGGTCAGGTCATAGACTGCAACTGTGTATTGGCAGCAGCACTAGGAACAACACGGTACTTCCACGCCAAACTCCTGAACTCATAGGCTCCTACATACACCGCGGTTCCTCTTCACCTGCCTTAAGTTAGGAATAGCCAGTTTATCCCCTGAAGGCTGGATTCAGCCCACTGGGAAAGATCATCAGGTTTGAGACAAGGAGGAATTGTCTGGTGGCACTGGATTGCTCACAGATGCCATCTTTCATGAGCACAAGGGATTTTCCCACCTCACGTCCCCTGAGGTGCCCACCCCAAGACACAGCAGAGTCCCCCCCCGTTACATGGCAGTGATGCATCTACCCAGGTGATGGCATCGTGCCGCACGGCGGGGTTGTGCAGCCAGCTGCTGGCTGCATTTTGTTACATCATCACAGAGTCACAGAATGGTTTGGGTTAGAAGGGACCTCAAAGCCCACCCAGCCCCACCCCCTGCCATGGGCAGGGACACATTCCATAGCCCAGGTTGCTCCAAGCCTCATCCAGCCTGGCCTTGGACACTCCCAGGGATGGGGCATCCACAGCTTCTCTGGGCAACCTGTCCCAGTGCTCCCACCCTCTGCGGGAAGAATTCCTTCCTGATGTGCCATCCCAATCTCCCTCTTTCCATTAAACCCGTCACCCGTTGTCCTGTCACTCCCTGCCCTTGGGAAAAGTCCCCCCAGCGTTCTGTGCTGATGGAGTAACGGTCCTCTCCTCTGTGCTAACACACGGAGCAGCAGGCGATGCCTTGGCGGTGTTACGGGGACCCTGTTCTCACTCTGAGCTGCGGCTTCCCCGGGGGGTGCGGCACCCACAGGCCCTGGCTGTGGTCTGCTCCCTGAGCTGGGCTTCAGCGCCGTTTGTCTGAGCTCACTCTCGCTCTCGCTGGCTTGGCACAACGCTTGAGGAAACGAGATGGGTTTGGGGCAGGAAGCAGCATCTCCCGCGTACGGAGTGGTACCAGGGCTACGCGCCTGACCGGCATCCCCGCCATCCAAATTTCTGGGTAGTCGATCTGCATTTTAGCTGGGTCCTATCCCACCTCTGACAGTAAGTCTGTAACTTGAACTGAAGGGTGCCTAGTGAGTTTTTAAACAGTAATTTGACTGGTTTGTGTAAAAGGGCCTGTTGTAGAATATAACTTTCTACAGCAGATATCAGCAAGGCTGTGATGTGTGAGAAGCTCGGTTCCCTGACATCAGGGATCAGTATTTCCTAAACACCACAGAGGTGGTAGGGCAGAGGCCAGCAGCATGCTTTTGGACCTGGGTGTAGTCCAAAATACTCTCCTGGTGCCTTTTACCCCTGTTTTTTCTGCAGGTCCAGCAGCTGATGCGCACTGTGCCGAAGACAGGAGCTCTGCTCCTTGGCAGGGAAGCAGCACCCAGAGGACACCCTCTGCCACCCCTGCTGACATGGAGCGGGACTCGAGCGACCGCCTGTCCTCTGTGCGGCTCTGAGCTCCCCGCTAGCCCTGCGCTCATCCTGCCAGGCGGAGATGCACCGCCGGCACCCGGAAACGATGCTGGGCTGGAAGGTGGCAGAACACAGCCCACCTTTCCTCCGACAAATGAGCGCAAGGGGTTTTGATGAGGTGTGGGACAGGGACCTCTGCCTATGTGGCCCCAACACAGCGCCTGGAACACCATCAGGACGACCTCGCCTCCCCGCCTTCCGAGGTGGTACAGCCAACCAAAGCCCACCGGCTTTTTCTCTTAAAGAAGTGAGACTGCGACAGGGAAACAAGGTAAAGTAATAAAAAATACAGAAGGGTATGGTAAGGTGGAATGGGCAGGTTTTAACAAGGGTTGAGGGAAATCCAGAACCCTTTACGTCTTTGAATGAGCTTTTAGGAAAGAGAGAAGAGGCAAAATCAATCTCCCAGACTACGATCACTCCCTTCACTTACACGCTCCTGTGGAAGATACCTCGTTCAAATGCCATTTTGGAACTCAAATTCTGTTTCACCTGTGTTTGAGGCAGAGTGTGAAGCTTTCCGTGGGTGCCACCCCGCAGTAGCTCGTCCTTGGGATGCTGGTTTAAAGGTAGGCGAACCGCTGGGGCACACTACACAGCGCAGTGTTTTGAGCAGGGGAAATAACTTAATGATGTGGGCTTCGAGACACTTAATTAGCCTGGCATGTAGGAAAGTGTAACAAGAACACCACCTACTGTAAAAGTGACTGTTCTACACTCCCGAGCACTGAGTCCTCATAGCTTTACCCTGCGTGGAGGTTGTTAACCCCTTTCCTGTCAGAAGTTTTTAGCAAAAATCACGGAGTTCGCAGCTGGCGATGGCGGCTCTCGCCAGTGTCAGCCAGAGGGAAGATCTGGGAGGTTAAATAAACCCATGTCAGTTTAAACATCAGGAGTGATCCTGTCTGAAAAGATTACTCTGGGGTCTGATACAAGTCATTTTCATCATGATGATGGATTTTTTAGCTGGAAATAGTAAGGATTTAAATAAAATTTCTGGTGATGTCAGCATGGTTTTTAGAAAATTGCCTGCGGTGACCCTGCTGCAATGCTGTTATATTGCCGGCTTGATTGATCCCCCGTGAGCTGGACCGTAAATGACAGCATCCAGCCCTGGCTCTGCTGCCTTAGCAGAAGGTGGCACAGGTCGTGGTGCAGGGGAATACAGGCTGGTTGCTCCGTAGCTCGCTATTTTTGGGAACAGTGAGAGGGATCTGCATCTCCTGTGCAGCCAGAGCCGGCGGGCAGCTCAGTCCCACCGACCCCCGGGGTCTGGGCGCTCTCGGCACCCCACAGCGTGCTGCCGGCGCGCTGCAGACCGACCCGCTCGC
>NW_010262813.1:0-2371 GCF_000690775.1 Eurypyga helias
CATCCCCCCGGCTCATCTCGCTGCTCCTTCAAACCAGGGCACGCCACGTTCAGATTGCCTTTTGGGAAGGGACCTTAGTCTGGTCCCCAGCGGGGGCCAGGCACTGCCTGCCAACACGACGTCAGCAATCCCATTAACAGAGCGGGTGGCTGTGTGCCAGCGGTTGGGACTGCACCCTGGGCCTACCTGGCCTACTGGTGTGACATAGCCGACGTTTCTTCCCACTATTTAATTTTGGTATGTTCCTTAGGTTCTGTCATCGGCTCCCAAAAGCTGTGCTTTCCTCATCTTCTGCAGAATCCACATCCTTTTCCACTTCAGACGTGTAATTCCCAGCGCTGGCTGAGTTTTACTTGTGATTCTCCTTTACTTATTGCTTTGCTGTACAGCAACAACATTTTCCGTGTTATCCACTGCCACTGTGGCTGTTGCTACAGGGTTAACATTGTAGCTTACACCCCACAGCCCTGAAAACCTTTCTCATACCTCAGTGCTTCACCATCCTCCTCTGCCTCTACTTTTTCCATCTTGATATTACGAGAGAGGTGGAAGTGATAAGGACCTCTTTCTAATTTTGCTGTCATGCTGGATAATCCATCCTTGTTAGTCTTACTCATACTGTCTTTTGGGAAGGGGGATCACACACCGTGAGTTCGCATAGCAGCTGTCCCACTGGGGGTCTTATTCCAGGCTGAGGGGCAATTTGGTACTCCAGAAATGCCTTTATTGTATCAGTAAAACCACCACCAACAGCGGTGCTTTAAGACAGAAGAGTAAAGATAATACGTGCCACAGAAAGTCAGATTAAGTATTTCTAGATTGACTGCATTTATTTTGCTTTTCTATCCTGTTTCCTTCTGGGTCTACAGCTTGGCACGATCACACTGGCATCTCCTATGGCCTAAAACATAAATATTTTGCTTCTGCCGCCTTTCCTTGACCCATTTCCCATCATTTTGTACTGTGCAATTACTTCCATGCTACTTCCTAAAGAAAATGCGGACAAACACATCTCAAAGCTTATCAAGGCTCTCTGTTATGACTCTACCAGTGGCCAGAACAGGGTTACCACCTTTCAGATACTAACAAAAGAACCTAAATATGAAAAAAAAAAGGATTAAAAAAAGGACAGACTGCTTTAGATGAACGGTCCTCACAAACTTACAGATCCATCTGCACACAGCATAGCTCAGAGGGTGACAGATGACCGCAGAGTAAAACTGTCATGATATTGGGCAGATGGCGATTCCAGTTCAGAGTGACTTTTGGGGTAAAATTAGTACAAAATGGACCAGAAAGCCTCCTTGGTGGACAACTGTGTCCATGGGGTGGAGGGGGGCCTTCTCCTCGGCACCACTGGCGGCTCAGAAAGTGTGTGGGAGAGGCAGGGTGAGGGGTGGATGTGACCAGAGGGCTGTGCTCACCCGACTGCTGCGACGGTGCTGCCGGGGAAGGGGGCAGTGAATGGACCATAGTCCCACTTCTACACCTCTCTGAGAGCCCTGTGGTAAAAGGAGGCCACTGGGGTGCGAGGGAGGCAGGTTGCAGAGCCAGGCAGGTCCCAGGCCTCTGCCAGCACATCCCCCATGAAGCCAGGGTTCCCTGCTGGAAAGGAAGGGCTTGCCTCTTGTTGCTAATCTGAGGGTAATAAAGACACTGCCTCTTCTTTCACCACACACGCAGTGATACTGTGCAGACTGTGACAAGATAGCCGATAGTTATCCCTTTGCAGCATCTCCAAATGCTGAGGTTTTGAGAGAAGCATCAGGAGAAAAAACTATCCTACTAAAAAGGCAGTGCCTTTGCCAAGGCATGGAAAGCCACAGGCTAGCAGCAAAAGCCATCTCCAAGGGGCTGTGATCCCCTGCAGGCAGCAGTTTCATCACCTCCTGGGATGGTGTCTCCTGTGGGGCTTGGCTGGTTCCTATTTGGTGAGCAGGGACAAATCCCAGCTCTGAAGTGCTAGCCCGGAGAAGACACTACCATCGCGCACTCTGTGCAGACACACACTCCCACTTGCCAGAGGCCCCTCTACCCGCCCCGATCAGTACTCCCAAGGCTCACCTTGCGTTTCCTTCTAGATTTCGGTAAACCCTTCTCTGCGGGGGGGTCAGCACTACTACCCTGCAGGAGGCTGGCCGCCTGGCTTGCTCCGGCGCTCATGGCCAGCGGCTCTTCAGGCAAACGCTCTGGAATCCTGGACAAAAGAGCCAAGTCAATGTTGACCCACAGCGACTTTACCTCATCACTGTCTTTCAGAGGAGACAGGAGCTCATTCCTACCGAAAGGAACCAGGGTGTAAAACTGTTCCTCCAGCTCCTTTGCTATTTCACTACTAGTCCTGGCATTAATGGAGCCAAAGGCACTGCAG
>NW_010262814.1:0-2935 GCF_000690775.1 Eurypyga helias
CGCTATGGCAACCCCCGCCCCGGACGGCTATGGGGGCAGCGCAGGGACAAACAACATCGCAAGGCGTTGCTCATCCCGCCCGCGCGACCCCGCCCTCGGCCGCAGCGAAGCGGAGAGGAGGCGGGGGGAGGGGGTGGGAGAGGAGTACGAGGGTAGTGGCAATTACCGTGGATGAAAGGGGACTTCTCAGGGCCGTCCTCTGAGATGTGCATGGTCGCACGGGGGGTGTGGGGTGGTATATACCTATACATGCATATATATATACACACACACATGCCTCCTATGCATATGTATCGCTCCATTATATGTACGGAGAGAGATACATACAGGGTTGTAGGGAGGCATGCCTCTATATATACACACCTCCATATATATACTCCTATAGACACCCCAAATATCTCTCTCCCTATGTATATACACTCACGCACCTGTACACCCTATATGCTCCTATATAGAGAGACCTATATACACCAATATATGGGGGGATAGAGACATCTATCTGGAGATCTATATGTATGACACTATATAACTATATATATGAGGCCATTTAGATTGGATCTCAGGAAGAAGTTCTTCCCAGAGAGGGTGGTGAGGCACTGGCACAGGTTGCCCAGAGAAGCTGTGGATGCCCCATCCCTGGAAGTGTCCAAGGCCAGGCTGGATGAGGCTTGGAGCAACCTGGTCTAGTGGAAGGTGTCCCTGCCCATGGCAGGGGGGTTGGAACTGGATGGTCTTTAATGTCCCTTCCAACCCAAACCATTCTGGGATTCTATGATTTATTCCAAGATTCTATATGTATCTACATATATTATATATTCATATATGTATTTTTTGTCCTTTTTTTTGTAGCCTTATTTTTGGTTAAATATATGTGCATATGTGTTTAAGAGAAGGCGTTAAAACACAGCAGTATGCAAAATCCTTGTTGCACTCAGGCTGTCACCAGCAAGATACCAGTGAGGTCAGGCTGCCACCATGCTGGCACCTGGACTCAGCACCCCACCGCATCGCACTGCCTGGACGTATGGGCTTGGCAAAGCATGGACACAGACAACACGCTCTCAGAAAAGGAAGGAAAACATTTCCAGGAGATGGAAATGGTTAAGCAGTAGGCATCACAGCCTAATAATAATAGTTATGTATATAACAATCAATCTGGATTCATATTTTTATACTGCTTCTCATAGGGGCCACAGCAGCTCCCCCAATAGGTATCAGCACTGACTCCATCTTTTGTGTATAAAAAAGTTCATTGTGGTCCGCCTGGAGAAAGAGGGGGAAAAAAAAAGGGTAAATTCAAGTATTCATTAGGTTGCGGTGTATGACAAAGCCAATCCCTCATCTACGTTTGCAGAAATCCATCCTGGGTGTCTGGCTCATAAGGAGTAACTGTGATGAAGACAACCTAGAAAAGCAGGATAAGTAGTGTTATAATAAATAATAAATATTTCTCTTTGTTTGGAGCTGTTGGTTCCTGGAAACCTACACCCAGGATGGAGACATCATTTAAAACACTGTATGAATGCAATTGCATTCAAGTCATTAAGGCATTACTGGCTTGAGAAGTCAAAAAAAACCTGTTGCTAAAACACAGGAGAAGGTCTTAGACCCTCTCAGGCCTCGTCCTTAGTGGTGACTCCTACTAACAACTGATTGTTTCCAAAAGGGGAAGGAATGAGGACAGCAGGATGACAATGAAAAAAGCTGATGAGTGATGAAAAAAGAAAAATTATGAGTGATGTTAGCACCAGTGGCAACTGGGATTGTGTGGATGAATGAGATGACATGGGAAAAGGAGGAGAGCAGAGAAGGAAAGTAAGAGACAGAAGGACTCCACATTGAAACCCCAAAGGTATAGTACGGAAGAGATTTGGAGGGTGATTGACTGACTGCTGAAGGTGGTTAAAGGGGATGGGGTGGAATCCCCCCAGACATGGAAACACAACTGAAAACCTGGGCAAAAAGAGATGCCACGGGGTGGAGAAAAGAGAGGATGAAGAAACAAGCTGAAAAGTGATGTCCCCAGCAGTGCATCACATCAACTGAGAGGTGAGGTGATGTCTGTAGACAGAGGTCAGGTCCAAGGGGTGGTTTTACAGCAAAAGAGAAACTATTATGTGTTCAATTTGCTTGAGGAAGAGAAAAGGAGAGATGAGAAAAAGAGGGGCTCCAGGACAAGGGGTTAGAAGGTCACTGGTGCAGTGGCTTAAAAGAGAAGAAGGGAGGAAGAAATACACAGCTGGTAATAGGAAAGAAGGAAGAAGTAACGTTATAGGGGGAAGAGAGAGAAGAGCACATAGCTGGAGAACCAGGAGGCTTTCAACAGCCAGATGGGACCTCTGGCCTGAGAATCAGAGATTAAAAACAGTATTGGAGGTTTAGAAATGGAAAAGAAAGTAGTGGATTCAGAATGGATATTTCCTGAGGCTTTCAGCAATGTGAGAGGACAAGCACGGGGGAAAAATGCAAGGAGGGAGCTGGAGTTTGTGACACTGAGATAAAACTCCAAGGGTAAGAGAAAAGTGCTGGGAGAAGTTTTGGCACTTGTGTCAGCATATCATGGATCAAAGGTCATGGAAGCATCGAAAAAGAAGGCAAGGGATCAACTGTGCTATGTCACAGAGGTGTTATAGTGGGAGAGAAAGAACTGGGATGTTGGGAAATCACAAAAGGAACACTATTTGCTTAAAGATCAGTCAAGGATCAGGTCACCCTGGTGAGTGCAGGAACTGACACACTGCAGGTGGTGTAACACCCGCCAAGGCATCAGGCAGATTGATAAAAACATATGGAAAGATTTAAAAACAATCTGAGACACATGCAACAAGTTGACAGGGAATAGCATAAGCCACGTATAAAGATAAAAATAAGCTAAAAAGCATGTAAGAAAAAACCAAACATGTACACGCAAGCATAATCATAGAATCACAGAATG
>NW_010262815.1:0-2429 GCF_000690775.1 Eurypyga helias
ATCCGAAAGGCATCCAGCTGACGCTCTCCCAAGCCTGAGCTCTCCAGGACACAATCCAAAGCGCAGGAAAAGGGGGAAAAAAGCAGGAGATCAGTTTCCCAGGCGCACCCCTGAGCCGAAGCCGTACACCGGAGCGGACACACCCCGACGGGGCTCTGGGGAGATTTGTCCCCTGACCACCCTGCGCCTGCTCGGCTCCTCGCCTAAGCCCCAGCTTGGCAAGTGCCAAAGGAGCTGCCCAGGATCCGTGTCGGGCACTAACCGGCCTCATCTGGACCCCCACCCACTGCTCATCGAGCTGGGGGTCCGTTTAAACCCAGGCCTGGGCCATAAGCCCCCTCCCAAGTTGCACTGCAGGTAGGTCTGTGCTGGGTCCAGACTATTCTCCTTGAGGGATGTCAGCCTGATGGACACAGCCCGTCTCCCGGACGGAGCTCGGACCAAACAGGCGGCTTTGTCCCCAGACCTGTCACTGCCACCACGCTGACCCTACTTGGGTCCCGTGGGACTGCAGCCTGGTGGGCGAGGGCACCGTCCGCCCTGGGGTGACCTTGCTCTTGTTGCTCCTGGTCCATGGGAACCCGAACCACCCAGGGGCTCCAGCTCCTCCCGAACCACCCAGGGGCTCCAGCTCCTCGGGCTGAGCCCTCCTTCCCTCTGGAGGGAGCCTGGCATGCTGCGGCGTCACCCGGTGCAGACAGACGGGACCTGCTCACCGGAGTTGTCCAAAGCTGCAGCGTCCGGAGGTGGCTCCAGGAGATGAGCTTCAAGCTGTTATCCAGCTCCCCGCCATTCCTGGACCAGCCCATCCTTCCGTTGTGTGGGCTGGGGGACTGTCCCCCGGGGGCTGCAATGCTCTCCTTGCCCAGCTTCCCGAGTACAGCCAAGCGCTCCCGGGAAACGGGACCGGCCTCCGGGCTGCAGACGGGCTGAGCAAGGCACGGGGCAAACGAAGTAACTGCAGGACACGAAGGTGGCTGCAATACGGCTGCGGCTTTAGGTGGCCAGCCTTTAAAAACACTGCAGGCATCAAACCCCTGTCCCAGCGATAAACAGGGGGTCTCCGTCACCACCTATGACGCTGTTTTCCTGGCAGAATAGGAAGTTTTCTGCCCTGGTGCTTCTTTTTAATCCTTTTTGCTTCTTAGCCTATTTATCTGCTCCAGTTTGTTAATAACCTCGTCCCAGTCATCCCAGTGGAGGGCGCCTCTGCATTCCCTAATCCTGGATATCCCCAGGCTGACGCACAACACGGACATGGTGCCTGTGCACATGCCTTATATACGCATGCAGGTCTTCAAGGGGATACCCCCACGGGGTTACCTTGGCGAACAGGATCTCAGAGGAATTAAGCCAGCATCAAATGCAGGGATTACCTTGTTTTTCCATGGGCTGGTACTGGGATACTCTCTTCAGTCCGGGCGAGCAGTGTTTTCAAGCCACATGCAGCACATCCCCTTGAAATCCCAAGCAAGTGACACGGTGTTGTTCCAGCACCTTAAACCACAAGCAATATTCCTGGTTTCCCATATCATTACTATCATCCTCAAAATAATGGAAGCCAAGAAATGTAGTATTTCTGATTAATGGGAGGCAGATCTACCTCCACGGCGAGAGAGAAGGGATTTCTCTTGGCTGGAGACAGATGCACCTTGCACTTAGATTTCTTTTTTTCCGTTTTTCCCTCTTTTCACTGCAGTCTGTTCCCACTCCTCTCTTGTTCCCACCTCGAGCCCTGGGAACTGGCCCGCACGGGAAGTGCTGCGTTGCCTCCCCTTGCACACGCGCACATCACGCTGACCACGCGCGAGCGCAGCTAAGCCAGGGAACACACGTTATTTAGTGAGGTCCACCTGCCCGAAGGAAGCTGCTCTTGTTCAGAACTGGGCTTGTTCAGCCTGGTTTATTATCTCCTAATTAATTACGTATCATCAGCCGTCAACAGGTTTTCACGGAGATGGATGTACCCACTTCGCAAATTAATTAACTCGGAGAGAGGGTTCCTGTGGTGATACAGGCTCCCTCCTGTTCGGTTTGGGAAGGACGCTCCGTGGGTGCCCGTTTTTGGCAAACCCGGGCACAGGGCAGCCTGCGCAGCAGCTACAGGTCGGCTCCCCAGCACCCCGCTTCCCTCCAGCACTGCCGAAAGCCACGTCCCACCGCAGCCGCGCTGCCTTCCCCTTCCCGCCTGAACCACCTCCGGCCCGGAGAGCACCAGTTTGCTCCTCCAGACCCCGCGCCACCACGACTGCTGCCTTCCAGGGGATCCCTCCCCAGGAGCCCATCGCCTTTCCGTCCCTCCCTGCGTGCCCGGGACACCCGCCAGGACCAAGCCCCAGCCGCACACCTCCTAACAGTCAGGGCCTCCTTCTGCACGTTTTTCCAAATTCTTCGCCCCCTCTGGGGATCATCGGGAGGAGCGTGAGGGG
>NW_010262815.1:2670-3358 GCF_000690775.1 Eurypyga helias
TGTCTTCAGCCTCCACATCTCCCGTTTTCCCTCCTTTGGGATGCTTGAAAGCAATGGTGGGGTCTGCTCTCAGCTGGGCGAGCAGGAAGGCAGCAGTGGGTGCCACCTTCCCCCAGGATCTGCCACTGCCATCAGCATTGCCCCTACGTGAACAGGCCACGTGCGGCCCCGTCACCCACAGTCCCTGCCCGGCCCGCACCCAACCCCTGCCGCCCCGCACACACGCGCTGCCGCCGTGCTCTGGCCAGACCACCCTCATTACAGCTGCCCCTGCCCCCCCGGGGGCTGCGTGGGCAGCGCTTGCTCAGAATGGCTTTTCCTCTGGCACACGCAGCCCCTTGCAGCCCCCTGCACAGCCCAAAAGGGCTGTGTCCCCCACGAGGGTCCGCAACACCACTGCCACCAGCTCCAGCCCACCCCATGCTCAGTGGGGAGGAAAGGGAGGACCCTGCCCTGGCCGGGACGCCCAGGTGACACCCAGCGTTAGTCAGATCACCTTTAGCCCTTAACCTCTTCCTATTAATTGGATTCAGTTATCCTTGCTAACAGCCAGGATGAATCCCACACGGGTCACTCCTGAATCCCTCCCAGGCCTTGGGGCTGACCCTGGCTCCCATCCTGACCCATAAGTACACCGCAGCAGGAGCATCTCTCCTGAGCTGGCAGGGAACGCGCCGCAGGACAGCGG
>NW_010262815.1:3381-3721 GCF_000690775.1 Eurypyga helias
CCAGCCCCACGGACAGGGCTGAGAGCAAAACACGATGGGAACCTTCCAAAGCACCACATGCTTCTGAAACACGGCTTCTGAAACAAGAGACAAGCACTGACAAATTTTCAGTTTTATTAAAAAAATCCTAGCAGCAAAACCTGTAACAATTCAAAAAAAACCCCAAAAAAGCCCAAACCCCCAGAAGAACATGACACGGAGAGAAAAGAGACGGAGACAGAGAGAGACAGGCCTGGGGTTTTGTCCACCATTCACTCGAGTTCCTTGTAGCGGGCAAACATGACCCTCCGGACGGCGTCACGGTAGGTCTCGTTGGACTGCCGCTTGCTGGGCTTCCCCT
>NW_010262815.1:3745-3984 GCF_000690775.1 Eurypyga helias
GGCCCCACTTCCGATTCTCGGCCTGCAAACAGACACAGCGCGTGTCGGCGACGTCTCTTCACCCGCTGCCTGGGAAGAAAACCCCCCTGGGCTGCTCCGGGGGAGCCGAGCGCTCCCCTGGGGGTGCGGGAGAGGAGGCACGGCAAGTGCCCCGGGTTCCTCCGAAAGCTGCTGGGGGGAAACTACCGGCCCTTTGTGGGCAACAAAACCAGCCAGCGAATGCCCGGCGCACGGCAGGG
>NW_010262816.1:0-218 GCF_000690775.1 Eurypyga helias
GCTCCAAGCAACAGACCCCACCCGAGGGAAGGGGCAGTGAACAGCACTCGGGACGGGCTGGCCAGGAAGGGCAGGTGACACACGGAGCAGGGCGAGCGCGTCACCTGCAGCCAGCCAGCGACGCAGCGGGCGGTCGGGCAGCGCCGCCCCGTCCCACTGCCCACACGCTCCTCACCCCCCCCCCATCTCCTCCGCGACCTGCCGGCACCCCCCCCTTC
>NW_010262817.1:0-6533 GCF_000690775.1 Eurypyga helias
GACGCGGACCCCTGCACGAAGCTTGCTTAGGGGGCCACGTTGACTGCGTCGAGCTGCTGCTGGAGCACAAGGCTGATCCCAACCTGCGGAGCGATGAGGGTCTGGCCCCGTTGCATCTCTGCACCACCCAAGACTCTCTGGGGTAAGGAAAGGGTTCTCTATCATCATCTCCATCATCTCCACCTCCATCCCCCCCATTGATAACCCCGCTCTGCATCCCCTGAGGGCAGACCCCAAAGCTTTTGCCTCTGTGGGGTGTAAAAACAACAGCTGCCATGATCCCTGGCAAGAATTCCCGCATGCTCCCACATCTCCCAGCTGTGTCGGCTGCTGCGGCACACACAGCATAGACAAAAAGGGACATTTCACTGCCAGGCACATTGCAAGGCCTGGGTCTCCTTCCCCAGTACAGGAGCAGGCCAGCCAAGCTCCACACGCTTTTCCTTCCTCCTCTTTTAAGGTGATTTATCCTGAAAATCACTATGTCCCAGTTCCAGCACATTTTCCCCCGGGAGATGCTCAGGATGGGTCCAGTCACGAGGCATGTAGGTCACCCCTACCTCCTGTGCTCCTCAGCCCATGCCAACCTGATCTGCAAGAGATGTTAGAGCTGATCAGGACACCCGCTCCTCCTAAAATCCCAGGGCCATAAGGAAGGGATGGTGTCTACAGGATGGGGAACAATCCTCCCACCTCCTCGGCCCATACAAGCCATGTGCAGGTCCACCTTGGTTTGTAGCCAGGGCTAAGGCTCAGCGACATGCATCTACGCCCTTCTCACCATGGTCAGCATCAGCATCACACTGAGATGGGCATAAAATGTGCCTTGGAAAAATAAGCTTTCCGTGCACACACGTATGTCTCGGTAGGACGTTAAGCGCCTGAATCATTAGACCCAGGGAATGGTGGCTTTTGGGGGTTTTTTATAAAGACCTCAGCCACTTGATATCCTGATGAAACTGCCTAGGGCCCATAGCAAATTTCATCGCCTGCCAGCTTCGTTGAGAAGCCACCCCAGCTTCAACCCTCTCCCCTGTAAGCAGGCAGCGACCTTAACTAGCGCACACCACTAGGTGGTGAAGGCAAGGTTCCCACTATGGATCAAATGTATTATGGGCCAGGAGTCAGGGAAAAAGCTCTGCAAAAGGAAAGCAGCCAGAGAGAAAAAGGTTTGCAGATATAAATGTCTCGAGCCCAGTTTAAGGCTTCTGCAAGATGGCCAAAAAATTGAGTATTAATCAAATGTTCATTCAGCCAAAACATCTAGGGATTAATCGAACATATCCTTAGCGTGATGAGGGTTGGAAGGAGTAGGATGGGTAAGGGAGGGTGCTCCATCATTATTACGGAGTTGGTTTTAACTCCTTCACTCAGCTCACTTCGGACCTTAAAGCCTTCAGTCTCCAAACCCCAAGCCATCCTAAAAGTCCTGGGGAGGGTATTTTAGGCTTCACCAACTTGCTCTACCCCTGTAGAGATGGGACACAGAAACCAAGCTGATTCATGGAGAGGACCCCATGGCTCACCGAGGTCCAAGTGTCCTGGGTGCTTCCCAGCATGGAAAAAAAATTATACATATATAAAAAATGAGTCGTTGTCACCGATGTACATGTTATTTCCCTCGGAAGGATGAAGGGGGATGGCAAGGTGAGCCAGCACAGGGATCAGACAGATGCAACGTGGAAACAGCTGAGTTATAAGCCCTTGAATATTGGGGCTTTAAAATGGAAATGCTGAGAGACCCTTAACTACGCTACCCGGCGCTACGGGGGCTTCTACAATAACTAAGCCAACTCCCTTGAAAGATCAAAAATTAATAGACATTTCAGACAGGTTTTGAGGTTTCGACCACTGCTATTCAATCGCAAAGACTTTGCTAAAGTTAGAGACTGAGGAGGTCAATCTTTAGGTAACACAAACATTTCCTCTTTGATTAGGGGGAGACTACTTTACCTTGCCTTTTTTTTTATTTTATTATTTTTTTTATTGAGTAGTAGATTTTAGGTCATCCTTAATTTTTTACTGACAATAAAGAGCAGGTCATTGACCTACATAGAGAGCTATTTTATTTTTCTCCCTCTCGATAACAATGGCCAGAACACCTATGTGCCGGGTTCTTCTGTATTCCCATATACTCGGCAATTCACCATGGGGGCAGGACTTAAAACCTTTGAGCCTCTCAGTGACTGGGATAAAAAAAAATTATCTGGGCTTCCTTCCAGCCATTTGAGCTTCAGAATCCATGAGATTTCAACAAAAAGGATATCAGAGCTTTAATCTAGGAGCTTTTTGAAGAGATGGGAAAAAAAAAAGTTCCAGTAAAGTTCAGTCTTACCTTCTTCACTTTAGGAGCTGTTCATGCCAACGTCGGCCTATTTAGTAGAGTTCCTCTCCTTGACCTCTTTTTTACAGCAGAGATAATTAACATGGTGGGGTAAGATGAGTCTCTAAATTCACTGCACTCTCTCCCTGGCGCTCTCCCGTTTCCCTCTTAAAGCTGGGATGATTAAAGGAGCCTGCCTTTATTGGCACCCCGAAAAAAAATAAAATAAAAATAATTGAGGGGGAGAGGAAGAGTCTCAACTCTCCCGGTGGTGCCGGGGGGAAGAGCAGGTGTGGGGCAGTGGGAAGGCGCTTCGCAGGGATGCGGGATGCAGCTCCCGCCTCCCATCACGGTACCCGCAGAGGAAGGGATGGCAAACGCTACCACGTTTGTAGAGTCCTGCCTTCAGATCTGCGAGTCAGAAAAAGCTCCCTGAAGATTCCAGGTTTCCCATGCAACCAGGGAGAGCCTACCTGGAGACGAATCCTCTGGGGCCTGCCTTTCCCAGAGGAAGGGCGCTTAGTCTGTCCAAGGGATGTGAAAAGAAGAGGTCACTCATGTCTTTGTGTAACTTGGGTTTATAGCTGAGTGATGCCCCTTCTTCAGGCTTTCTCTCCATATTGGGAGCTGAAACCAGACTTGCTGCCCTTTTGGCTGCAGGAAGGAAGTGTTACTGCAAATAAAAAAAGACAGTGAATGCTAAAAGCCAGCATTTAGCATCATCCAGTGCTAAACCTCACCCTCTGCTCCATTTAGTGTTGCTAAAATACAAAACTCGGAGCGTGTGGAGCCATCATTTTGGAAACACGGGTAAGACCAGCTCTTTAATGGGTCCTGACCAAGAAACAAAGAGCCCCAAAGCAGACACAGAGCACAACCCAAGGCCTGACCCTGCTCTTCGGAGGAGCTGCTCCCCAAGTCAGTGTGCCAAAGCGAGGGCTCACCCAACCGGGCATCCACAGCTCACAAAGCTTTGGCAAAGAGAGAGCGATGTTGCCGGGTTGGCCTTCGCCCCGTGGCAACAGACCGGTCCCCACACAGGCATGACCAGCCCTCGGCACCAGCATCCCTATGATTCACCAGTGGGCTTATGGTACCTGAAAAGATTTTCATCTTTTCAAGCAAAACAGGCATCCTTTCTCCTTCTTGTAGAGAATTAATAAGAATAATCCTTGCATTCAGAGCCAGGCTGGGGAAAGGCTGTTTTTCTGAGTAGGATCAATCCCCTAATAAATCACAGACAGATGGAGAGATGGTCACTCGGATGGCATGAAAAGCAAGCAAAGGACAGGAAAGACAGAATCCAGCCCCAGGGAGTGGTGGGGAAAACCAAACAGGAGATTTTTTTTCCCTTAAGGAAACTGAGGGCCTGAGCAGGTTTTTGGGACAGGAATTTTCCTCCAGCCTCTGCTGTCCCAACCTCCTGCTCCTCCTGCTGGTTATTCATCACATCCCACTTCCAGCTAAATCCCACATTCCCTGAGTATTTTTCATCCCAAACTAAGCAGCATCGCACCCACCTCTGCCCTGACTCTCTTGATGGGTGAAGAAGGAAAATAAAACCCAAATCATTTTATCACATTTATTTGACCACAGCACAAGGCGAACCTGTAGTACTAATTATCACAGATTAGTGTGCTTTTGACCTAATGAGGGACTTGCCCAAGCAAGATGTGTTACCCATCACAAACAAATGAGTTAGGAAGGGTTTGGAAGACAGTTTAAACAAGTCAAAATTGGGCACAGCTGTGTGCAAAGGTGGCTCTTTGAGGTCTTGCTCCAGGGGTATCACTGCTGCCAGCGAGCTGCTCGACCAGGTTGATGGTACCAGGCTGGATGGAGAAGATACTGGCTTGCTTGGCCACCCTATGTCTGAATTTCTGCTGAGCTAAACCCGTGGCTTCTTGCAATATTCCCAGAAAATTGGAGAGGAGCCCTCAAAAGGCAGAAAGTGATCACTGAGCCTTATTTCTTGAGATTGTGAACAACAGGGTGTTAATAAAAAAAACAACCAATAAGCCAGAAACGATGGTGAAGTATTAGAGCATATGAGTTCCTGAGCAGAGATTAGAGGCTAAAATAAGAGCACATAGCCATCAAACATGAATGGCATCTACCCGGCACCTGCTGATGCTCCATACATCCAAACAGGAGGCATGTGCTCCTCACAGGGGCCCACCGTTTCCATTAACCGGAGGAGATCACCCCTTATTTATAGCCCCTCACTCACATTCCCTCTTTGCTGAGGGAGGAGTATCCAGGGAGAAAATTCAATATATACCGACTCAGGTTTCTTCCAACAAGACAGCCATTGAACTTGATAATAAATAAGAATAATCCTTCAGGAAAATAGCAGCTGGGAAGGGTGGCATTTCCACGCTAAGAATATTTGGGATATCAAAGGGAATTGAAATCCCTGTAACTGAACTCCCATCCACCCTCAGGAAGGGAAAAGCCCATGGCAGAGCATGGATGCTGGGCTGGAGGGGGTGAGTGCAGCTCTTTGCTTTGCCAGGTGACCCTTTACCTGGAAATTAAGGGCAGGGGAACGTGCCCTCTCTCTTGCCTACGCAGATGTAAATCTTCAGCCTGGGTTCTCTCAGTGCACAGCGCTTGCCAAAACCGGCACGATGCTTGTGCCCAGGGTCTGAAAGCACGGCCGCCTCCTTCCCTGGGAAGGAGCAGAGGTGGTTTAAGCATGATCTATTAAAAAAAGAGAGAGAGAACAAAATGGAATTTTGCTCCTGGACTAGGCTGCTGCATGTTTACTGCCCAAGTCAGAAATACATTTTTTTCCCCCCTCCATTTTCCCTTGCAGAACCATCCTTTGCCCAGAATACATTATTTTAGGGCACCAGAGACAATGGTGATGCTGGGATTAAGCTAAAACAGAGGGGTCCCAGGAGAGTCGTTAGGGCTACAAATCCCTGCTGTCAAGAATGGACAAGACCAGTAAACGTAATCAAGTTGTGGTGTGACTTGCTCCAGCAACAGACCCCCTCCAACGAAGTTTTACTGACCAGCAGCAGGCAGCAAGTACCAAAAAACCTCAGTGAGACAAGCCATTGCTTGAGAAAGGGATTCAGCACATTTTAGGGCAAAAAAAAAGTAAGGATGTGAGGATCTGGGGGCTGGCACAACCCCAGACCCAAGCTGCTCACCCACAGCTGCATCCCCAGCAGAGAGCATCCGCAGCGGATGCCTCTGGTGAGGTCCAGGGAGGGCTGACAGCATCTGGAAGTGTTACACCTGCACAGGCTGCAGATGCAGATCCTGCAGGATTGTTTCCTGGCAAACTCAAGCTTGATAGGCACAGGAGAAGTGACCCAAGGAGGAATTTGTAGATCCTGCACTGCCAAGGACAGTGAGTGTCTCACCAGCTCCGACCAAACCTTGGGGGAGGTGATGCTGCAGGTCCAGAAAGATTCAAGTAGATTATTATTTTACTATTATTTCCCCACATATTTCAGAATTCATCTGGGCCAGGAAAAACAAGCAATGCCCTGGGACCATCCTTACCCCCTGGGGCTCCTCTTATTCCCCATCCCTCCTGCTCAGAGGGATCTGGCTGAGACTCCACTCCCCCACATCACTGCCTCATTTTGTTTCTCTATCAGCCTGGAACCCCACTTAGGGCTCTGGGTGACTCCTGAGCTAAAATAAAAGCTTTTTAAAGGACAATGAAACAGGCTGGGAGGAGGTTACAGATTGATCCACCTCCCTAGACTCCAGACAGCCACTGCTGAGGCTTCCTAAAGGACTGCTCTTCCCACCTTCCCAGCTGCATCTCTTGGGAAACACGAGCTCACCACATTTTCAAGGTCTCACTTGGATGGCGCGTGGGTCTGGACCCCCTCCAAAAAATAGCTCCTCCGTGCCGCAGCGGTGAGCTCAGCCCAGCACGCTAACCCGGCTGCCAACAGCCCTGCCCAGGCGGTGACATTGAGCCATGCCGGCCCCGGCAGCTCCCGGCGGGAGATGGAGCAGTCACTTTGATTCATTTAGACTGGCTGATCACATCCGTTTACTCACATACACACCAAAAAGAAAAAAAAAAGCCGACCCACAAACCCCAGCAGGGCATACCAGGCATCTTTAACCCCCATCAGATGTCAGAAGGATGCAGGTGGAAAGCTCTGACAGGAACCAGCGTCCCTGCTTCACAGTGGCCACGACCCCTCTTTGCAACCACACACAGGGATGTTAGAGG
>NW_010262817.1:6562-7624 GCF_000690775.1 Eurypyga helias
GGAGGACGGCTTACCTTGATTTATTCCTCCTGGGAACTGCAGGTGCTGCTGCTCCATTGTCACTGGGTGCCAAGCAAGCCGGCAAAACTCATTTCCACAGACTTAAACCATCTGCAAAGGTGTTTCTTTTCAGGACAGGCAGAAAACAAAATCCTTTCGTCCTCTTTGGGGTAGGAGCCCAGCACAGAAATTTGGGTCCCTTAATGGGAGAAATCTATTTTTATAGCTAAGCAAACCCACACCGAGCTCTTCTGCTGCACAGAGGTGTTACTGAGGGTTTCCCTTCATGTCAGCTTGGTCCCAGCTCAGATGAGGGTGGAGGCAGCGTTTTAGGATGTTTTCAGCTGAGAAGCCCTGTGGATGTCAGCCAAGGGGTGTGATTGTGTAAACCATCTCCATAACAGTCCAGGGCTATGTCTATGCCAGGAGATGAAACTGCAGCCAACAGATTGCTGGCATGAAGGAACCCATCGCCCTATGTGTCCTCATCACGGCTGGATGCATCCCTCACCCCTCACCGGCCGGGATGGACCCAGCTGGCACGGCCAACCATGGGCACTGCTCCTGGTGCTGCCTGAGCACCAGCAGAGCCGAGACGGGGGTCACCAGTCCCTGGTAGGTCAAGGATGGTTGGACCCTGGTGGGTCTAGGTGGTCAAGGATGGTCATACGACCGTTCATGAAAGATGATGGTCAAGGATGGTCAAGGGTGGTCAGGGATGGCCATTCATGAATGACGATGGGCAAGGGTAAGAGTGAGACATTGCCCAAACCACCATCACCATCCCTGCAGTGGGTACCAGAGTGCAGGGCCAGCCTGTTTCTCTGCCCCAAAATCCTAAAACCACGACACAGAACCTCTGTGTGAGCCCAGCACCATTCTGATCCCCACCCTCACTCCACGCTGCCTCCCACCCCATCATTCCCTATAGCTTTTGCTCCAGCACATCCCCCCCCAAAACCCAACTGGGTGGTGCACCCCCAGCCTCCCTATCTCTTCGCAGATGTGCCAAGCTCCTGCTGAGACACAGGGCCACCGTCAACTTGCCCAGTGAGGACGGGG
>NW_010262818.1:0-210 GCF_000690775.1 Eurypyga helias
ACCCGGAGCACTTGGGGCAGGGGAGGGTGCCCAGCGGGACGCCAGCGCCAGCCCGGCTGTCCGTGCCTGCGCTGCAGAGAGCTGTGCCTGGGACGAGCACTTGTGTGACCAGGGGCTCTGCCTCTCCCCGGGCTTCATCTGCGACGGCTTCCACGACTGCGTGGGCCAGAGCGACGAGGCCAACTGCAGCCTGAACCACAACGGAGGGTA
>NW_010262818.1:277-523 GCF_000690775.1 Eurypyga helias
GGGAGGTAAAGCTGCTTGTGTGTGTGTGTCCCTCCAGAGTGTGGGGGACCGCTGACCGCCTTGGAGGGGCACTTCTCCACCCCGGGCCATCCCCAGCCATACCCGCACCAGCAGGTGAGAGACGGGATGCCGGCGGGATGGAGGCAGGAGCAGGATGAGGGCAGGGAGGAAGACAACCTCCAGCCGGGGAGAGCTGGGGGTGCCCCTGCCTGGCTTCACGGGTGTCGCCGGCTGGCCCCCCGCCCC
>NW_010262818.1:548-1385 GCF_000690775.1 Eurypyga helias
CAGTGCCTGTGGGCCACGTCATCGACCTGCACTTCCACAACTTCAGCCTGGAGTCGCACGAGGACTGCAGCTTCGACTTCGTGGAGGTGCATGACAGCGCAGGCATGGGGGCCGCCAGCCTAATTGGCAGGGACTGGACTGCCCTGCTGCGCCAGCCTGGCTCAGCTGGGGAAACTGAGGCACGGGGCAGGCTGGGAGGAGGAGGAGCCACTGGAGGACAGGGTTTGGGGAGACGCTGGTCAGCCTTACTGCCAACTCTGACCCCGTCCCTCACCCCATGACTCCGGCAGGTTCTGTGGCCACCAGCTGCCACCTACCCTGACCTCCTCACGTCACGTCATGACCGTCCTCTTCGTGGCGGATGAGGGAATAGCAGATGATGGGTTCTTCGCCACCTACCAAGCCCGCAATGCCACAGAGAGTAGGTAGCCAAGCAGGGGCGCAGGCTGCCCGGAGGGGCTGTGCAGTCACCACCCCTGGAGGTTTTCAGGATCAGACTGGTTAAATCCTTGGAAAAAACTGCTGTCACCCCATAGCTGACCCTGCTTGGAGCAGGAGGTTGGGCTGCAGGCCCCTGGGGTCCCTTCTCACCTGAATTACCCTATAACCCTATTGATCCCGGCCATGGGGATGTGGCCCAGAAGGGCTCATCTGCACAAAGGCACAATCCATCCCCTGAGGGCTGCCCCCTAAAACTACAGGGAATTTGGGATCTCCTAAGCTGGGCCAGCGATGGTCACCTATCAGCCATGGCTGCCAGGTGGCAGTGCTCTGCAGCCACTCACCTGGACGTCCCCTGGCCAGCGACCAAGAAGAGCAGAGACAGGGCTGGGCAGC
>NW_010262818.1:1516-3207 GCF_000690775.1 Eurypyga helias
TGGAAATGGTGAGTGTCAGGCGCTGGAGTCCGTCTGTGATGGCTGGCACGACTGCCCTGACGGCACGGATGAGCTAAACTGCACCGGGGTCTCCTACCCGGCATTTGGTGAGTGCTACCCCAGCTGTGCCACTCAGCCCCCCCCTGAGCCCACCCGAGCTGGGAGACACACTGGTGGGTGCCCTATGGCTAACATCTGCCCAAGGCAGACCTGGTGGGCATCACTGCTGCTGTAAGAAGTGATGCACCTCACCCTCTGGCAGGGTCTGTCTGTGAGCCTCTGGAAGTGGAGATGTGCCTGGGACTGGGCTACAACGCCACCTCCTTCCCCAATATGTGGCTGACCAGGAGGGAGCCGCCGAGGTGCTGCAGGACTATCAGGTGAGCTGCCTGGGGGCTGCGCGTGGGTCTGCCCACACTGCACCGTGCCACACTCTCTGCCACTCACCCGCAGATGCTGATGGAGCTTGCCTGCTACCAGCACCTCCGCCTCCTCATCTGCAGCCTCTTCGTGCCCAAGTGCACCCCGGACGGCGGTGTCCTGCAGCCCTGCCGAGCCGTGTGCCTGGCTGCTGAGCTGCGGTGCCAGCAGTCCCTCGGCCTCCTCGGCATCCTTTGGCCCATCAACTGCAACATCCTACCCGACTCCAATGACCCTGTAGAGTGCTTCCAGCCCTGACCTGGCAAGAGAAGAGGAGCAGGGACTGGAGCAGCCTGCCCAGAGCCTCCCCCCAAGATGTCCCTCCTATTCTCCTCCTGTTGCAAACACCCAACTGCTGGGATGGCCCCCACCAGCAGCACCCAGCTCCTCGCCTGCCCTGGGGTCAGCTCCTCTGCTCAGCACTCAGCTCAGCGCCCAGACACCATGCGCTTGCCCACAGGGCCTAGAGAGCAGATGCCCCTTTCCCAGCCTGGCTACAGGGAAAGGCTTGTGCTGAAGGGACTGTGCCCACATGTTGGAGCTGTGCGGGGGACACCGTGCAAAGTCCCCCTTGCCAAGAGGCAGGATGGTGCAAGAGAGTTGGGTGCTGCCTCCCCATCTTCATCCAACCCTGGGCGTGTTGACCAGAGCTGTGCACGGTTCCCAGCCCACGTCTCTCTTTCAGCCCCCCCGAGGCTGTGCGTGGCCTCTTTCCCACAGACCTCGGGCAGCTGCTAACCTGGCAGGGGAAGGGTTAATGCTCCCCAAATGGAGCAGGGCTGGGCCGAGGTGAGCCAGGCTGCAGGCAGAAGACCTCAGGGCTGCTCATGTCCCACAGCCCCAAAGCCAGCAGAATAAACAGTGCGAGCAGCTGATGGAGCAGGTAGCTCATGTGGGGAGGGTCTGTGTGTGTGTCCGGCCAGATCCAAAGGGAAACTGAGGCATAGGCCGAGGGAGGGAAGCTGGGGGAGGTCTGAACAGGAATGGAGGGTAACAGGGGTGCCTGCATGGCTGCAGGGGGGAATGGGCTGCTGGCTGTGCCCTCAGTGGGCTGGGGGGCTTGCAAGTCTCCAGGGAGACAGATGGGTCTCAGAGGGGGCCAGGCTGGCAGCCCTACAGTGCCGGGAGGGTATCCTGCCCCAGAAGGGCTGTGGCCCTGCTAGCTGAGCTGGCTACCCTGGCTTCAGGCCAGCCTGATGGCCACAGGCCTGGCAACACCCTGCAGCCACAAACCAGCTCCCAGCTGGCCAAAAACAACAGCCTCTTCACAC
>NW_010262818.1:3438-3768 GCF_000690775.1 Eurypyga helias
CGGACCAGCACCACTCCGCCCCTGAAGCCAGGACAGCACCACTATTCCCACACAGCCACCCCTGCTCAGGGGGCTTGAGCCCGCCCGGCTCCTTCTCCCCCTGCATGTCCCAGCTGCTGCAAGCTGGCTGCTGGGCACAGGAACTGGGGCCGCCGCGCCGCTCGGCATCTGACGGTGTCCTTTGGATGCACTCGGTGCTGGATCGTGTTAAAGGCAAGCTGGGAGTGCCTTCAAAAGTCCGGCACGGTCCCAGCTTTGCTGCATGACCCACGGTCCCCTAGGGCTATCCCTGCGTCCTGGCATGGCCACAGCGCTGCCCTGCCTGCGCGT
>NW_010262819.1:0-1001 GCF_000690775.1 Eurypyga helias
TCCCCTATAAGGATCATACATCCCCTATAGGGAGCACGGGGCACCCCTATAGAGAGACACAGCACCCTATAGGGAGCACACATCACCCTATAGAAAGCACGCGTCCCCCATAGGGAGCACACGTGCCCTATAGTAAACACACGTCCCTTCTAGGGATCATACATCCGCTATAGGGAGCTCGGGATGCCTCTATAGAGAAACACAGCACCTTATAGGGAGCACACAACACCCTAGAGCAAGCACGTGTTCCCCATAGGGAGCACACGTGTCCCCTATAGCAAACACACGTCCCCTATAGGGAGCACATACCACCCTATAGCCAGCCCACATCCCATATAGGGAGCACACACGTCCCCTCTAGGGATCATACATCTGCTATAGGGAGCACGGAGCACCCCTATAGCCAGACTACATCCCCTAGAGAGAGCACACACCACCCTATAAAAACCACACGTCCTCCATAGGGAGCACACGTGTCCCCTATAGCAAACACACATCCCCTATAGGGAGCACACATCACCCATGCAGAGCACACATAGCAAACACACATCCCCTATAAGGATCATACATCCCCTATAGGGAGCACGGGATGCCCCTATAGAGAGACACAGCACCCTAGAGCAAGCATGTGTCCCCCATAGGGAGCACATGTGTCCCCTATAGCAAACACACATCCCCTATAGAGAGCACATATCACCCTATAGCCAGCCCACATCCCATAGAGGGAGCACACAGCACCCTACAAAAAGCACACATCCCCCATAGGCAGCACAGGTGCCCTATAGCGGTCACACGCCCCCTATAGGGAGCACACGCATCCCCTCTAGGGATCATACATCCCCTATAGGGAGCACGGGACGCCCCTATAGAGAGACACAGCACCCTATAGGGAACACACAGCATCCTAGAGCAAGCACGTGTCCCCATAGGGAGCACAGGTGTCCCCTATAGCAAACACACGTCCCCTATAGGGAGCACACACCACCCTATAGCCAGCCCAC
>NW_010262819.1:1464-1821 GCF_000690775.1 Eurypyga helias
ACCCCCTATAGGGAGCACACATCACCCATGCAGAGCACACATAGCAAACACACGTCCCCTATAAGGATCATACATCCCCTATAGGGAGCACGGGATGCCCCTATAGAGAGACACAGCACCCTAGAGCAAGCATGTGTCCCCCATAGGGAGCACATGTGTCCCCTATAGCAAACACACATCCCCTATAGAGAGCACATATCACCCTATAGCCAGCCCACATCCCATAGAGGGAGCACACAGCACCCTACAAAAAGCACACATCCCCCATAGGCAGCACAGGTGCCCTATAGCGGTCACACGCCCCCTATAGGGAGCACACGCATCCCCTCTAGGGATCATACATCCCCTATAGGGAGC
>NW_010262820.1:0-2375 GCF_000690775.1 Eurypyga helias
AAAGGAGTGTGTTTTATTAATACAATTTTGTTGCATGTAGTGCATTGCTTAGAAATTAGGCTCTAATTAGAGCCTAGGAAATAGTCTGCATATTTTCCACCTGATTTTTAGAAGGCAAGATTCTATTACCATTGATTCAATTGTCCAAAATATTTTATTATGCTTTCTAATCACTTCTCATGCAAATTTCAGAAGTATTTTGCACTGGATTGTCTCTCCTGAAAAACTAGTCATGCAGCCTACAGAAGGAGTGAGAGCAAAATCTGGAGCACAACCAATCACCCAGCCCATAGACAAATTAAAATTCACCTGTGATTACAGCTCCGGAACTGAAGGGGGAGTAACACGGCAAATTTTCGGAGTCCTGGAGAGATTAATGATCTCAGCTGGTCTGAATTCACAACTTCACTGAAGTCCACAAAATAGTATATACCTCTACATGAGTGACCATCAAAAAAAATGGCTCATTCAATGTATATCATGTCAACAATTTTCATTAATTCCATTATCACTCAACAGTGTATGCATCTATTTTCTCTTGAGACCAAATAAAATATCAAGTTATGTCTAATTTTTCTCCTAAATTTGGCATGGTGGCAGTCTTTATGGACTAAAGAATACCTGTCATCTGAACTTTGAGAAATTTATTTTTCTTTCATCCACCATCTGATTTTAATGAAGCCAGGTAACAATAGGGAAGCTGTTCTCCAGTTCATTTAGAATCCAAATATTTCTCTAGGTTAAAACTACAGACCATGCAGCCACCTAGATTAAAATTGTTTGTGATGTTTTTCAAAGCTAATGATTTCAAATTCTGTTAAAGGCTGATTGATCTGCTTCTTATTGGCTTCCCACATCTTCCTTAGCATTTAATTACAGATTATTAATTTTTTGTATATCAGAGTCATATTCTCTGAGTTTTAAAAGTTTCTCTCACATGTGACTCTGGGAAAAAGTCTTCTTAGCAGGTAAGGAGGCATAAGGATGAATGAAGTAGAACATAGCTAATTATGTAACAGTTTTCCAAAGCAGCACCATTCATGATCATGACTTTTATGAATGACTGTAAATATAGCTATGTGTTTATTTATCTATTTGTTTTAGGAAAGTCACTGAAATATAAACATTATTGTATCAGAAATATAAACACAATATGATGCAGACTGATTTAATGAACTTTAAATGGATAAAGATGAATGCTTACAAACTCAAATAAATTAATTTGATTTATTAAGATTATCATACCTACAGATGTCTCAAAACCTGACCTTTATTCAGTATCAATCCTTTTCTCTTTGTCAATATCAGCTGTTTTTATCTTTCCACAAAAGTGTAAACTCCTGTAGAATTTAGAAAAACTATCAGTGTCTTAATTTAAAACCCATAAATGCAGATATTTCCCTTTCTAAGTATAGGCATATATAAAATAATAAAACAAAAACCAAAGGTTCCATATATTTAAATGTTTTCTGATTAATTTGGGGCATGCTTCTTCCTGTCCTGCTGCTATCAAAGTAATGCTGAACTGGGAGACTGTTGTTTCTATATATTTTTACTTGTGTGCAGCCAGCTGATAAACATTTACATGAAACTCTACTATCCTTTACTCTAGCAGATAATGTAATTGGAGAAGTAAGAAAATTTTTCTTTTGAGACTTGCCTCATTCAACAGACTACTTTAAAGAGTACTTCCTTAACTTTATTGAGACTGAAAACCATCAATGATATATTTTTAATTCTTCAGTCCAAGGAAGTTTGAATTAGTTACTCTAATGCAGGAGAAAGCTACACATCATCTGCAACCTGTCAAACCAAAAAAATCACTGGACACTGCTTGTCCTTGCTTATTCTTTGTAGAACTTTCGTTAAATTCTGCAGTCACAAGGGTGCAGGCTGTTTGTATATACTGTAAGTATTTCAGTGCTTTGGCTTGTTTGTTTGAGTTTTGTTCATTTGTTTGTTTGTTTTTAGTCTTGATTGGCTTATTTCTGATAATCTTCATTTTCGTTAGTGCTTATTAGCTGCTGACATGCTGCTTCAGATAAGTCTAATCCATAGTAACATTTTGGTGTTCAATTTTATCAAAAAAGTGATTTTAAACTTCATCCTGAAAGAATGTTTAAACTCTCATTTTAAGAGACATAATTTCTAAATTATTGTGGAAGAAAATACCTTTTTCTGCATTTGATAGCAGTTATTTAAACATTAAAAGGTGACTAATTTCCAAATTTCATATACACACACAGCAGAGAAAATTATTATCATACAGTAACAAGCTCTAGCATCTGTGACTTTGCCATGTTTGCATAGTAAATCTGTTATTCCAGCAGTATTGAAATTGGCAGTGAATGTGCTTGGAGGGCATCTTTACAAAC
>NW_010262821.1:0-2834 GCF_000690775.1 Eurypyga helias
ACGCCACCACCCTTCCTGAACTCTCGGGCAGTGACCCATGCACTGCAGCCCCTTGGGGCCATGGGGCCACCGCCACCTTACCAGTGCGGGGCCACCTTTGTGGACAAGTTCCCCTTGGATGAGGCAGACCCCCGCAACACCAGCATTGCCGCCTTGCGGATGAAGGCCAAGGAGCACATCCAGTCCATTGGCAAACCATGGCAGACAATCTGAACTCCCTCTTCAGCACCTGGGAGAAACCCACAGGGAAGGCTGGTCCTGGGATGTCCAAGGGATGCCCTCACTCTGCTCTGGCTCCCCTGGATGGCCAGGCAAGGGAGGGCTGTCCCTTGCATCAGCCTTTTCCCCATACCTTGACTTGCTTTGTATTTTGTAGTCCTTTTAATTCCCTTTTCCACATGCCCTGCAGAGTTAGGGGGCCTGATCATAGCTTAGGGAAAAAAAAAACCCTCTTTCGCTCTCCCTCCTTGGCTGGACACTTTAGTTGCAATAAAAGCTGCAGTAGGGCGAAGAGCTGTGTAAGGTGGCTGAGAACCGAGGCCTGCTGTTACCTGGGGACTGTTTTCTGCTTTCGCACCATTAAATGGCACAACCTGCATGAAGGCTGTGCATCATGTTTCTGCACCTGAATGGGCTGCTCAGGTGGGACCCTCCACTGCTGTGATATGCAGAGAGGTGGGACAGGCCTGGCCGTGGGCCCTCCTCCTTCCCCGTCCAGCAGCAGGAGCCTGCCCAAACTGGCTGCCTGGTTCATCAAGGAGGGACCAGGGCTCTGGCATTCTGTGGGCCAGGCACAGCACTCCCACAGCTGCGCTGGCAGGGCAGCCCCGTGTTTGGATGGGCTGTGCCCACCCCTGCCCATGCAGGCCAGGGTCAGTGTCAGTCCCCTGGCCCTTGCTGCCTCCTCAGAAAAGGGGATTGGAGTTGCTGCAGGACCTCGTGCTCCTGCAGCCCAGCTGCCCATGGCGGGAGACAGGTGGTAGCTGACAGGGCACTGGACACCTGGCTGGTTGGCTGGAGCTGTCAGCAGGGACCCCCTGGGTGCATCCTGCCTGATGTGGCTTCCCAGTGCAGCCCTGGGAGACTGGCACAGCACTGGGCTGTGCTCGCTCCCTGGCTCATCTGCTGCCCATTGCCAAGCTGACGAAACTAAAACTGTGGCATCTTTATTTTCTATTATCTCCATTACTGCCTGTAATGGGGCTGAGAAGCTGTAATGAAACACCCCTTCTCCACTGGGCACAGGGTGCTCTACACACTCTGGGGGTTGTGGCAATTAATGTTTCTCATTAGGGAAGAGGGAAGGATGCACAAGCACCCTCATTGTGTCCTGGGGATGATTCAATGCAGACTGGGAGACCTTTCCTTTCACCATTTCCCACTCGTGTTCAGACAAAGGCTGACATCTAATTATATTTTCACAACCTGTGCATATCTTTTAGGAGTCTTGTCAGAAACAAGTATGTCATCTTTGTTCAGCTTCAGAGAGCTTTTTAACCTTAGCAGTTTCTAAACATCCCTTCACAACCTCCACAGCAGCCCCCATCTGGAGAGCTGCTTTTACAAATAATAATAGGGATCCCTCTATTTTGAATTGCCTTTTCCTCTCTCCCCAGCCTCCCTGTAGATCCAACCTGCCTCTCTGGACCAGAGCACATGCTGTGCCCAGGCTCCCAGGCTTCCCTTCCCCAAGCTGTGCTGGTCCCTGGGATTGCAGGGAGGCTCAGTGAGTGGTCCCCGCTGAATTTGGGGGGCGGGGACGTAGCCCTGCTCAGGCCAGACTGTCCTGTTGGTGTCTGGACCTGTCAGTGCCACTGTATGTGTGGTGGTGGTGGTGCCCAGCCTCCCCAGCACACAGCTTCTTGTTTCTTTGGCAGAGAAAGGGCTGTGCTGTTGTTGGGATCAAGGAACTAATTCACTAACTTCTAGTAAGGAAACCTAAACAAACTTCGGGGGGGAGGGGAAGAGAACAAAACCTGTATTGCTTCAGTTTTTAGGTCTTATCCTAGTGGTCCTTTCACAGGTTAGCTTTGCATCACCGAGGTTGCTAGGCTTGCAAGAAGGTACATCTCTGGTGGCTACAAGGGAAGGATGTCTCTTGGTGTGCTGGAGAAGTGCCTGCACATCCCAGGCTGTGTCAGCAACAGAGACACGCTAACAAATGACTGCACAGGTTCTGCACACTCTTCCTCCTTGGGGTCAGGAACAATCCCACTTGTACTTAGATGCAGTCCAGCTGCAGCTCTGAGGCTGAAAACCCTCCTGCACATGAGTATGTTTGTTGCCCAAAAGCTCTTACCTGGGCTTGTTCATGATTAACAAGATTTTAGTGGTGCTCTTCCACATTTTGACACTATTACCCTCCCTTCCTGTTGCTTCCAGTTCTTCTGTGTCCCATAAAGGCATGGGAAAGACCCCTCTCCGACTTTTAGATCAGCACTGTAACCAGCACTTTGATGCTTGCTTGAGACAGTCGATGACTAACAGCAGATGACGACACAATGACAGGACAGCAGAAATAGCAGCTGAAGATGCTTGCTGACTTTAGGTAAGCTGATCCAACACCTGTGAGCAAAAAAATGAAAGATTATGTCTGTTCGGGTCACACTGCACACCATGACACACAGACGCAGCCGCGGGGCTCCCTTGCAGCAGAGCTTGCGGTCTCCGGCACGGGGCTCTGGGCGGCCCCCAGGGCCGGGGGCACTGGGAGAAGGCCAAACTGTCCAGGCCGCTCGACCTCGCCGTGGCCCCCTCCCGTCCGCTCCTCACGGGGGGCGACCATCCGTGGGTCGATGGCGCCCCCTGCTGGAGGCGGGCGGAGCTGCACCGCG
>NW_010262822.1:0-5220 GCF_000690775.1 Eurypyga helias
GGTACAAAGGCCGGCCGGCTTGATTTGTGGGGAAGGCAGTTCTGTGACAAATGGGAAACTCGGTGAAACTATTCACATCTCTCCCCCCCAACCCCCCCGCCACCCTCCCAGCAGCTGAAGTTGAGGTTGAATAGCGAGCGCAGGGGCACGAGGGGTTCGTCGTCGGTCGTCGATGCGCTGGAGCGGTTTTAATTCGGGGCGAGTGTCTTCGCAGGGAGCGGCCGGGGAGAGCGAAGGAGCAGGTGGCAAATTCTGACCCTCCCAAAACCCGTCTCTGGTGCTGAGCGACTGCGCTTGGCCGTGACTCAACGGAAACCTGGCGTCGGCCAGCGCTCCGCCGCTCGCAAGACCTCTCCTCTCTAAAAAAAAGCCGCTCACAAGACCTCTCCTCTCTCCTTTTCCCACGTTTTGAGGGAATTCCGTTTCTAAAACGCAGCGGTTATCTCGTCAGGGATCGTGTGGATCACGTGTCGTCGGCGTCGCGCTAAATTCCTGTTTAAAACCGGCAGCGGCGCTGGGTTCCCGCTCGGTCGGGTGCCATGAGCGTGATTTGCCTGCGATTTCTTTTTTAGAACTCTTGAAGGAGATAATCCCGTAAAGATCTCCACAGCTGGGTGATGGCTAATCAGCCTTGGAGGGGCCTGGTGTGGCTGCGGAAGAACTCCTGGGCACGCTCGGTGGAGTTTGATGCTGCTGGCAAAGTTGCTTATCTTCTGTCGGAAGAGATAACGCGAGGGATCTGGACAGGAGATGAGTCAGAGGAGCAAAACGCACCCCCCCGGGTTGTGTTTGTGCCAGTTTGCGGTTGGCTGGGGAGTAAGAGAGCACCTGTAGAATCTCAGCCTCCCAGGGGCTGATTGTTAAAAAAACCGGGCGTATTTTGTCGCTTTTATAAGGCTGTCGCGGGTTCTTTAGGGATGAAGCCCGGCAGGTCGCCAGGTTTGTTTCCGGAGTCGTGCAGGACATCCCGGACTCGCAGGCACAGCTGAAAAGGCGTTTGATTCTCCGACTCGCGCGCCCCCGCCGCCGTCGTAGATGGTCTTAGTAACCCTGGAGCTTTGCCCGCAGGAAAACACACCTACGTCTTGATTTGGTGGAGACCTTTGGGAAGATTTATTCCGGGCAGGTAGCGACCTTGGTTAGATTGTAAGAGCTCCGTCAACAATCCGAGCCCACGCTCTGCAAATTCCTGACGTCGTGGTGTGCAGCGTAACCTCGGAGTAGGAAATGGGATGTTTCCATTAGCGTGTCGTGTCATATTTGTAGTCCCTCTCCAACCCTTTCAGGAGTTAGATGGAATTTATGTCCCCTCATTCCATGAGGCTCACGGGGTAACTCTGACATTTCAAATTAAAGCATATTGACGTTGCACCCAGATAAATTGCCTAACCTTTGTGCGCTTACTCGGGGAAAGATGTTATGGATTACTAGTTAACTCCGAGTTACTCATTAGGAAATTTAGAGGGGGTGAGTAAGTATTTTTGATAACGCTATCGTAACCTTTGCTACGTGGTGTAGGTGGGTTGTCAGCAGCGGTTTATTTCCGCGTGAGGCATAACTAATCCCAACGGAGATCTTGGTGGAGCAGAGAAGTAGTAGTTGAGACGGGCTTGTCTGCGTTTGTGGAAGCATCTGCTGTTGGCTAAACCAGTCAGGAATAGAAAATCCAATGATTCTCATGCCGTGACATTGGTCGACTTGTCTGTTAATAAGTTTTTCTGGTCAGGAAGGGAAAAAAATATGCTTCCCCAGTGTCTGTTGGGGGGGGAAAAAAGGAGTTTATTTTGAGGCAAACTATTGTTTTCCTTCACAGTTAAAGGTGTACAGTTCAAACATTTCTGGGAAGGTCTCTTATTTAAAGTAAATAGGGATTGGGCACTGGAAGAAGTGGGTTTTCTTTCAGGATACCTCAACCAGGAAAGCGCAGGCTGCTTTGCAACTCTAAGCTTAGCCAAACCTTGAAGGATGACTTCATCACTGTGGATTTTTACTTCTCTTCCAGGGTTTGGCCCCTTTGGAGAGTACACCGTTAACGCCAGTTGGATCGCAGTGCAGGTAACGCGGTGACTTTGCTCTTCGCAGGCTAAGCCACAGCCCTGCCGATAACGTATCCCTACGAATTTGGGGTTGCAGCTCTTCCGTAACCGGCCTTCCCAGTTTACTGGCCGAGCCCAGCTCGCTCCAGATGGTCAGCTGGATAATGTTTTATTCACTTCTCGGGAAACAATCCCTTGGCTCGTGGAATTTAATGAGATTGAGTTAACGTAGCTAAGGAAAATAAGGAATTCCTAGGCTAACTCCCTAGATTTGAAAGACATTAAATGGGGCAGGGAGGCTGGAGTCTTCCTCTGCCCTAGAGAGTTCAAAGTAAACAGACAAACAAACCCAGACGAATTTTTATGCTTCTCTCTCAGCTCTAGCTTGAATCTGGGCAATTGGTTAACCTTTAAGCTGAGTCTCATCCGCAAGGAGACTTCCACCTTATAGAATCATGGAATCACAGAAGGTTTTGGGTTGGAAGGGACCTTAAAGATCATCTAGTCCCACCCCCCCTGCCACAGGCAGGGACACCTTCCATAGACCGGGTTGCTCCAAGCCTCATCCAGCCTGGCCTTGGACACTCCCAGGGATGGGGCATCCACAGCTTCTCTGGGCAACCTGTTCCAGTGCCTCCCCACCCTCTCTGTGAAGAATTTCTTCCTGATGTCTAATCTAAACCTCCCTGTTTTCAATTTGTACCTGTTACCCCTTGTCCTGTCACTACAGGCTCTTGTAAAAAGTCCTCTCCCAGCACCCTTGTAGCCCCTTCAGATACTGGAAAGCTGCAATGAGGTCTCCTCGGAGCCTCCTCTTCTCCAGGCTGAACAAGCCCAATTCTTGCAGCCTTAGCCCAATTCTTGCAGCCTTGGGGTCTTGTGGCCTCCAGATGCTGCGAGTCCTCCAGCGCGGGTCTGAGCGTCAGCACCCTGACTCCAGAGCAAAGCAGCCGCTGCCTCCTTTCTCCCCTCCGTCCCGTCTGCGGCCGCCTGCTTTGGTGGGGGGCTGCAGCAGGAGGGCGTGGGGGGATCAGGCAGTCCCTCCGGAGCCAACCTCCTCTCCGCTGAGGAACAGCGGCGAGCGATGCTCGGCTGATGGAGCCGGAGTGCCCGTGGAGGCGAGCGGATGCCACTTGTCGCTGGGTGTCTGCGTGAGCGCGCCCGCCCGCGTGACACACCGGTCTGTTCGCACGCGAGGCCGGAGGAAGGAATCGGACTCTTGCTGGATGCCTGGCTAAACTAAGGAATGAAGGTTGAGTGGTAAAAACATGGGTAGGGACAGCGCTGCGATGTTATCCTGCTTCTTCCTCATTTGTCAGTTCTGAATGTGGTTTATGGCAAAGCTACTGGGAATTCAGGGGTACCTTTTAGTACAGTTGCCCAGGGGATTAAATCTATTTTCCTCCCCAACACCTCTCTCTTCCCTTCAGAGCTCCGAGATTAATATCTTCTTAGAATGCTTTTAAATTAAATCACAAACTCTAATCAATTACAGTCACCCGACGTCCAGATGTCTGATGTGTTGGCTGGTGTGAGGAGACGAACCCTTTCCCTCCAAGAGCCGTTTGGGAAGGAATATATTTGAGTTGAGGTTCGCCTGGCGTAAGTTTGGGGCCAAAAAACTGAAATTCAGGAGCGAGGCTAATTGATTTGGTTTGTTCTCACCCCTGTGATGCCGGTGGTGGTTGTAAACAAGCTACTTTTATGCTAGAGGAGAGGGACAACGGGGTGTTGTGCTTGTGGGACAGGGAGGGTGGTGGGTGCCGAGATGTGGTTTACGGAAGCAAACCTAACGGGGAATTCCGACAGAGGGAAACGGCCTGTCATCCCGTTTCTCCAGGCGCCGATGGCCGCGGGGCTGAGGGATGAAGCGATCGCGCGCGTTGGAAATGCGTTTTAGGGGCTTGGGGGGTGTTTTGAGAGCGTAAAACTCGAGCCGGTGGCGCGCGATCGGCTGCGTCGCAGCCCGTCTTCCTCCGAGTCCTGTTTAATAGCTCGCTCCTAACTTTAAAAGAAACGCCAACTTGGAGGCAGCGGGGAGGATTTGCCTTTCCTTCCCCTGTCTCAGCCCCGAGAGGCCCAGACAAAAAGGAACAGCATGTCTTTGAGCACATGCGAGTTGGGCATTGTGCAAGTTTCAGACAGGGGACTTCATGGAGCTGAGTGGACACAAAGGCGTGTCTGAGTTTCTGAATCCCAGACGGTGTGATCTGCATTTTAATAGAAGAAAAATCAATTAAACAATCTTTGTAAATCCTTCCTAGCTTTAGGGCTAAGCTAGTTGGGGTTTATTACATCTTTTATTATCCTGCATCCCCAGGATAAAATTCTCTGCTTTTCTTCCCAGCCCTCCTTTTGGTTTTGTTTGGCTTCTTGTACAGAACACGGACACGGTGTGCCTTTTCCCTCTGCCCACAGTGAATTTCTAGTCCCGCTGTTTGTGTTGGAAAGGGAAACCCTTTCGCCACGTGGGTACCTTGAACGGCGGCGGTAGCGACCGAACAACGCGAAGATGAAATGTTTTTTTTTTTTTTACGCACAGGGGGAGAGATTTCCTCTAAATTCAGAGTGAAGAATGACCTCTTTCTGCTTTCTTTTTTTTAAGGCTTACGGTAACAATATTCCATGCGGATTGGCTGTTTCCTGTTTTCACCGCTGCGATCTTTCCCTTGAGCATCTTTCAGCTGGTGTTTTCACGCGGGAGTCACCCCCGTTTGTAGACGTTGCTGACCCGGGGGCTCTCCATCGGGTGCGTTTTCTGCCCTCCCCGGGGTGACTTCAGCGCAGACACAGGTGCGCCCCGTGGCTGGGGCTCCTGCCTTCATCCCCCCAAAGTGCTTCTGCCTGAGGAGGAGGAGGCGAGAGGTCAGAGTGCGCTTTGACATGACGAAGGACAATTGCTGTCAGGGTGTCTAGACAGACCTGATAAGGATATTAAGGCCTCACAAAGACGACCATTGTTGAGGGGTCAGGGAATCGGTCAGACACGTTCGTTTTTCTGTGTTTGTCAGGTACACAAGGCTTGGGGGTAATCGGTTGTCTGGGGGCCAGCGTACATCTTCATTACTGAATGGAAGCGCGCCAGCGGTCTGTTTGGTTAAAAGAAAGCTGTGAATTTGTAAAGCTGAGGTTTCGCGTGCCCGCGTTCGGCGAAGGCCGCTGTCACCGCGACGGCGCGGCTCAG
>NW_010262822.1:5237-7379 GCF_000690775.1 Eurypyga helias
TTTCCACCACGGAATCCATCTTTAGGAACTGTTTCACGCTCTCTAGAGAAGTGATGATGAATTCCTACCCTTTCGCCCTCTGGAGATCTTCCTCAAGAGAGTGACTTGCGTTGGAACGCTCTCATTTGTGACCTGCTTACTTTGTTCAGGCGCCACATAAACCAGCTGACATTCTGCCGGGCGGGTTTGTGTAAAGATGTGATGACACACGGAATCCATCTTTAGGAACTGTTTCACGCTCTCTAGAGAAGTGATGATGAATTCCTACCCTTTCGCCCTCTGGAGATCTTCCTCAAGAGAGTGACTTGCGTTGGAACGCTCTCATTTGTGACCTGCTTACTTTGTTCAGGCGCCACATAAACCAGCTGACATTCTGCCGGGCGGGTTTGTGTAAAGATGTGATGACACGTCACTTAGCATCCATCTCTGCTAATGAACGTCTGTGTGTGCCAGACGCTAATCGATACGGCAAGCCTTTAATATCAGCCTTGCTCTCCGAGCCACAGCGAGTGATTTATCGCGGTTGTGGCTCATCGCTGCTGGTCCCAAAGTCTCACTCTTGCCTTCGCTGCCTGTTTTAGTTAGCTTAAATCTTGTTACCCTCTCTCTGGTCTGCCCATACCAGCGTGAAAGGGTTTTTTTCCTCGGTAAAGAAACGACTCGTGTTGATAACTAGAGAAAAAAAAGGGGAATAAGGTCCCGCTGACGTTTATACAGAGCAGGTAGGATTGCAACGAGGGAGTCCGGAACTTGTCGACTCCTTTCAGCTGTCTTTAAATTGGAAGAATTTTAAACCTAGGGAAATAGAAGATTTGAAATTGAGTAAGCTTCATCAAAAATAGCTCATCTGCACTTCTTAGCCTGCAGTTTGCAAGTACGATCCCCGTGCACAGGAAGATAAAACCTAGGAACTACCTGGAAGAGCAGCTCTTGGCTCTGATCACCGAATCCAAACCTGAAACCGAGATAACTTAGTCATTCAAGAATATTTAAAAACGTCCTTTGATAGCGTGGTGGCTTCTTACGTTGCTGTTTCTACCTCAGATCCGTGAGGACGACCGCACGGGTACGTGGGTGAGAGTGGCAGGTTATTTTCTTGCTGTGCGTGCGGCCCTTTTGATGTTAGCCCGAGTACCCGTTCCGTGCTTTTTGGCACGAGTAAGCCGGCGTTTTTCAACCAATGGACGTGTTGGAGGAGAAGAGCAGCACCGGACAACAAGCTTCTGCTGCCTATCGTGAAAAGCTGGAGTTGGTTCTCCTGAGTGAAATCCAGGCCTGGCGATAGAGGTGCAAGCCCACCGGGCCGCTGCTTCCTTCGGGGAAGGCCGGACTTCCAGCTCCTCGCCAGAGGAGCCAGAGCCAGGGGAGGACTCTGGTGAAGGCTGTTTGCTTTACTGCGTGTACGGTTGCTTTACCAGTCTTGAAAGGCAGCTGTGAAGTTGTTCAGAGTGTCAAAAAATGTTGTCTTCATCAGGGAAACTCGATCCAAGCTAGATGCGGTTGGAACTCATTACACACAGAGCTGAAGTCGCTTCAGCTTCTGGAAAAGTCCTTCTCGGTGTAGACTTGCTCCTCGGTTTGAGCTCAGCTGATGATTTTGTTTAAGAACATTTTTTTTCCAGAGGCTTCTTCTCAGTGATCTCCTTTCCCTGAGTTCCCGAAACTTGGGTTTTGCTGGCTCTGGAAGCTTTCACTTCCGATGAGGTCCCATTCTGAGCTAGACTGGTGAACTCTGAGGTACCAATGAGCCTTGAACTGGTGAGACTGGAATGTGTTGCAATGGAGAGCAAAGCAGAGCAGGGCAGCGGTGTCCAGGACCACAGGCTGTGCTTAGGGGGATGAAACAGTGTTGGGATAAAACAGTGTGCTTTCCAGTCAGGTATACCAGGGTTAAAAATAAGATTTCCCTCTTCCCTCTGGTTTTAAAGAAGTCTTTACGAGGTATTTAACTGACACTTGGGGTTTTAAAAGGTTTAAAGGAAATTGGCAAAGTTTATTGCCTGGAATTTTGGGGTGTTTTCAAGGCATGGCTTTAGCTAACGTTAGAGAGGGAGAAATAATTTCCTGCGTTAGTCGAATCACAATGATGTAACAGCTGGTGTTGCAGAGTGAAGAATGATATCGTAGAATGGTTTGGGTTGG
>NW_010262823.1:0-919 GCF_000690775.1 Eurypyga helias
TTCTATGATTCTATGATTCTTGAGTTTCTCTAATCTGTTTGCTGCTTCAACCAAGTAAAACCCTGCTCCAGACAGGGAGACTAGGCTAATTTCCATGTCTTGGGTGATCGTATTTAATTTAAAAAAAAAAAATAAAAGGTAAAATGAATCATTCTGTATGTAAAACTACAGAATCGTTTAGAGAAGAATTTGTGCCGACTGTGACAGGAGGCCTGTTCAGTCGGATCAAACCGCAGAGGCACTTTCATGCACTTTAGATGAACACTGTCATTTGTCTTCATTAGGTGTGGAGCTGGCTGTCACTCTCTGGATACTGTCGGACACTCACCCATTCCCTGGGAATTGCCCTGGCCCTTGTGACAGGCGGCAGCTTTGCATGACTTCTTGATGCCGGCGCTTACGGGTAAGGGCGAATATTGGCTAATGAGACGTGGTGCAAGACTTTGTGCTCTGAGATCCAACGGAGAAGCATTTGTGTGGTCACGGCTTTGAACACTTCAACTGGAGCGACCCAAAACACTTCTCTTCCTATGGGGTGAGGGTTGCTGTTGTGTCTCGTTTCAGCTGGACTTTGGAGCTGGTGCAATTGTGCTTGCAATCCCAGCACCAGGACAGGCTGGGCGGAGAATGGATCGGGAACAGCCCTGAGGAGAAGGGGTTGGGGGTGCTGAGGGATGAAAAGCTGGACATGAGCCGGCAGTGTGCGCTGGCAGCCCAGAAAGCCAACCGGATCCTGGGCTGTATCCAGAGCAGCGTGGCCAGGGGGGTGAGGGAGGGGATTCTCCCCACCTTGAGTGCTGCATCCAGCTCTGGAGCCCTCAATATCAGAAGGATATTGAGCTATTTGAGTGAGTCCAGAGGAGGGCCACGAAGATGATCAGAGGGCTGGAGCACCTCTGCTATGACGAAAGGCTGCGAG
>NW_010262823.1:943-1570 GCF_000690775.1 Eurypyga helias
GAGGTGGGGGGTTCAGCCTGGAGAAGGGAAGGCTCCAGGGACACCTTAGAGCACCTTCCAGAGCCTGGGAGGGGGTGCAAGAAATCTGCGGGGGGCTTTTCCCAAGGGCAGGGAGTGACAGGACAAGGGGTAACAGGTTTGAACGGAAAGAGGGAGATGGAGATTGGAGATGAGGAAGGAATTGTTCCCGCAGAGGGTGGGGAGCACTGGGACAGGTTGCCCAGAGAAGCTGTGGATGTCCTATCCCTGGTAGTGTCCAAGGCCAGGCTGGAGGAGGCTGGGACCAACCTGGGCTATGGAAGGTGTCCCTGCCCATGGCAGGGGGGTTGGAACTGGATGATCTTTAAGGTCCCTCCCAACCCAAACCATTCTGTGATTTGGCTGAACCAGGTCCTCTCGTGAAGGACACTGGATGCATCTCAACTTACTTTTGAACTTAGAAAATTTTAGAAGAGTTTTCTCGAGAGGTTTTTTTGGATGCCTATGCGAGAGTTTCTTGCAGAGGTGCCACTGACAGCACTCTGAGTGTGGATGGGTGCGATGGGATGTACCGTGCGATGGGTTTGAGGTTGAAATAAACTGGCCGAGCACAACGGGTGAGCAGGTACCAGGGTTTGGGGAGGAATG
>NW_010262823.1:1596-7462 GCF_000690775.1 Eurypyga helias
GAAGCGTGTTGAGTACGTGGGTGCGTCGCACCTCTGCCAGGACTGGAATATCTGGGAGACCCACCCCACTGCAAAGCAAGCGTGGCAAGTCACGCTTCCCCTAAACAAAATAGGATGGTTTTGCCCCAGTTTAGGGCGTATGCAGGTCACTGTTGAAGACGACGCACGGTGACCTTGGTGAACGCGCCGATTTGCACGTGAGTCACGACGCTTGTTGGCAGCTGTGGGTGCTGTCGGGTAATGACAGCCCCTGCGTGCGTGACACCATTTTTGGGGATATTCAGTTGCCATGGATCTGGAGTTGCTTATTATAGCTGCTGCCGATAGAGCAGGTAATAGGCTTTTCACTGTTAACAGCTCTGCGTGTTTGCTTATTGCTGAGGGCTGGAGGCAACAGGCTCCGGGCAGAAGGGAGCGAGAATTATCAAAGCATGACCCGTGGCTCGCTGGTTTTTCGTGCCGAGTGCTTGCTGCGTGTGTGTGCTGAATAATGCTCGTACCTTCCACGATGCGAAGCATCCTTCTAAAAGCAGGCGCTCAAATCCTTGCCCTTTCCCACCTTTCCTCCCTCGGCTGTTCAAACTGCAGACCTACCTCCAGCATCCCAGAATTTGCATGCGAAAACACAATAATTAAACCCAAACTTGTCTTGTCACCTTTCGGTAGCTGGTTCGCTTGCCTAACGCGCTGCCTTCCCTGCTCTAATGCATTTATTTGGGAGAGGTGAGGAACAGATCAAGACAAATAACAAATACATTAAAGAACTGAGAGATGTTTCCTAAAGGCAGCAAGGAGTCGTAAACCAGTCGATACTTCTGGTCTCCAGCAGGAAATGTAAGAGTCAAGTGTAGGCAGACAGACCTCGGCTTGTCCCTCCTGGTGGGATCATCCCAATTCTGCCCTTCTCTAAGTGGACTTTATTTCCTTCCCAGAAAGGGAAGGGGATCATTCCCAGGCAGAGGGGTTGTTTTTTGTCTGTTGGTAACTAAACTGCGTGAGATTTACAGGATTGGCTGCAGGAGGGGAAAGCTGTGCTTAGAACAATTGCTTCTGCTTTTAGTGCTAATGTATTTGTTTTAAATCTGGTTTTAAATCTCCTCTGGAGAATTCCAGCAAGTTCTGTGCATATTTTTGCAGAACTCTGATCACACTTGAAACGGTTATCGTACTAACTCCCGACAAATTAATTAAATTCATCTCTACATTTCTGGTAGAGTGCTAACAGCCTTTTTATTGTTCCTTCTAAGATTCAGATTAAAATCATCTTTATTGTAGAGAATCTATTGTAAACAATAATAAACTCCCACGGGGTTGGAGTGGGAAAAAAAAGGTTTAAATCACCTTCTCTGTGTTTCTCAGAACCAGCTTCATACCTGCCAGGCTTGTGGAAAAGCTGCAGTGGTGAATTCAGCATCAACCTGAAGATGTTCCTCCACCTTCACCTGGGGAGGAACAGCCCCCACACACCAGGACGTGCTGGGGGGGCAACCCACTGGAAAGCAGGGAGAGTCCTGGTGGGCACCAAGAGCAACCTGGTCTAGTGCAAGGTGTCCCTGCCCATGGCAGGGGGGTTGGAACTAGATGATTTTTAAGGTCCCTTCCAACCCAAACCATTCTGTGATTCTATGATTCTATAAGTTGACCATGAGCCACCGATGTGCCCTTGCTGCGAAGGACAAGGGTGTCCTGGGCTGTATGAGTAGTGTTGCCAGCAGGTTGAGGTGGTCCTTCCCCTCTGCCCAGCACGGGTAAGGCCAGTGTTAAGGTTCTGGAATCTCCATCCTTGGAGACATTCCACAGGGTCTTGACTTGGACCTGAGCAACCAGCTCTAGGTAGCCCTGGTTGAGCAAGGGGCTTGGACCAGGTGACCTCAGGAGGTCCCATCCAACGCTGACCATTCCGTGCCGGCGTTGCGGCGGGCTGCTGGATACCGCACAACGGCTGGGATGAGAAATGCCATGGTTGGTACCTGCTGGGATACGTCTTCGTGTCGCAGCGAGTCTCTCATTTCTACTGATACTTCTGGAGTTTGGCACTTGTGCACACAGATAATAGTGCCCATCCCGTTTCAGCTTAAACAGAGGCCTTCAGTCCATACTGAGGGAAAAAAGCCCAGAGAAATATGTACCACCGGCTTTTAATTCTAGATAAATATTGTGCTCAGGAGCACAGTTAGAGAAGGAATGATTCTTACAAGGCGCTGATAAAATTTTCTGGTCTTCAGTGCCTGTTTGTCACACCATAGATTTAAAATTAAAAAAAAAAAAAAGAAAAAAGCTAGCATTTATCTGGCGTATAAAATGTGAGACTTTATTAAGAGCAGGTTGTGTGGCAGCTGTCGGCAGCCTGCGCTGGGTGACAACCCTTGCAAACCTCTCCTTGAAGGTCCGTCCACCTCCCCAGCCCTCCCCCAGCCGAGGGCTCTGAGGGGGGCGAGTCGCCTGGTTTTGGGAGGACGCAACACCGTTCCGAAGGAGGCTTTTCGGTGCTTTAAACGCCGCTTGTCACCGTCGGCTGCAGCTGGCAGTTCAAAGACCCAGCCTCTCCAAAATAATTCCTCTGAGCTGCTGAACACGCTTTGGGAGTCCTGGGTTTGCTTTCTGCTCCCGCTCCCAAGCTGTAAAATAAGGTTAATAATGCATCTGTCGGCCTCGCAGGGTAGCGTCGTGGAGTTTTTTTGTCCAAACAGTATGTTTTGCGTAACCTCATCGGGTGGTATTCGTCTTTTCCAGACGTGCACCGTGCCACTTCCATTGCTCCTGAGGAAACGTTGCGACGCGCTTGGAAAAACCCTGCCCAGAGCCTGGGGGCTCTTGCACGCACAAGGTGATACCCAAAGAGTAAAATCCTTACCATCCAAGGAAATAGCATCTGGAGATTGAAAATTGAAAGCGTGGAGGTTTAGATTAGATATCAGGAAGGAATTCTTCCCGCAGAGGGTGGGAGCACTGGGACAGGTTGCCCAGAGAAGCTGTGGATGCCCCATCCCTGGAAGTGTCCAAGGCCAGGCTGGATGAGGCTTGGAGCAACCTGGTCTGGTGGAAGGTGTCCCTGCCCATGGCAGGGGGGTTGGAACTGGATAGGGTCCCTTCCAACCCAAACCATCCCATGATTCTGTGGTCCCATCCCATCATTCTGTGCTCTATGATGGAGCTCAGCATCTCCAAATTGCTTCCTTATGTGGTGCCTTGCCTGATGTTTATGGGATAATACCCACCGCCCAGTTGTCCCCCGGGGGCTGCTTATGGGAGAGGGGGTCCACGTACGCCTGACGCCGTCCCCCGGCAGAGCTCACGGGCGCAGGTTTCCAATACTCACTCTTCCACGGGGTGAAAACATGCAGTAAAAAGGCATTTTGTATAAAAACGGTTATACGCAGTTTGCACGAGGGTATGTCATGTTGCGCATCGTCGTCGGGGGGGTGCTGAGCGCGATGCACAGCAGCGAGGCGGTGAGGGGAGTGCTTGATTATTTTTTTTCCCTTGGGAAGAGAAGCCTCTTCTTGCCACCTTGCTGCTCCAGCTGCTGGAAATAAATCAGTTTGCTGGCCTGTGGCACCGCTGAGTGTGTGTCAATCAGGTAATGGAAAGATCCATTCTCACTTAATTTGCTCCGAAGATGCAAGACTGCCTCTTGTACCTGCTGCAGCGTCTCCTATTGGCCCTCATCGATTTTTTTTTTTTGTTCCCCCTCAGCAATGTTACCTTTCATCTTGCAATCAGCCAGGAACAGGTAAGCTGCAGACAGAAGTGGAATCAATCCATATTTTTGTGGGCATTTCAAGGCGCACGGGAAGGTGGCTGGAGGAAAAAAAAACCACCATAATCCCCTTCTCATCTTGTCCCGTGTTTTCTCACCACGCGTGAGGACCTGGGGTGACGTCGTGCGAAGGGCTGGAGTCTCCCACACACGCCCTCTCTTATTTAAGGTTTTCTCTTAATTTTTTGCTAACTTGCCCCGCAACAACACAATGTATGTTGGAACAAGGATCCGCAGCCCGAGCCGTTTAAAGAAAATCGACTGTTCGGCGCAACTCCCTGCTGGTCAACGCTCAGGTATTACCCCAAGTGTCCACTCATGTTTAATCACCTCCAAGATGACTCCTTACTGCCGTGGTATTTCAGACCATCCTATAAATGTTGCATGTTTATGATCTGCTTCTTGTTAAATCCTGACCTTGTCGTCTACACCCAGGGACTTTTCTGCATCCGAGGAGGGAGCGGTAATGCTTTGCAAGAAGTTGGATGCAGCTCCCTTGCCTAATACGAGTCAATATTATCCTCAACGGCAGCACCAGTATTTGTGGCTGGTAGATCTCCGTGAGCTTGAGGCTTGCTCCAGCTCTGTCTCCCTTTCAGACTTCGCTGCCGAGGAAGGCGCAGAAGCTTTTCTCCTGAACTACCGTAGGGGAGCTCTGGCTCACCTGGATCTAAGCTGTGTTTTGGAGGGCATGCCCCAAAGTGGGTGTGCGCGCACAGCTTCTCTTCTTCCTGCAAGGAAGGCACAGACCTTTAAATTTTAAGCCTTTTTCCATGCTTGAGGTAAAGCGAATTGTGATTGAATTCCTGGTGTAAAACCCAGCACCCCTTTGGAAGGCCCACGGTGCCAGTCATGCCGGGCTGGGCAGGGTGCTGTGAGCAGGCAAATCTCATGCTGTGGGATGCAGGACAAAAGCATCTCCACAAAGCCAAAAAAACCCTCTAGATACAGGTTTGGTGGGTTTCTTTCTCCCGTCCTCTATGGACACACCTGAGTTTGAGGTTTGGAGGGTGCATCAGGCTGGGAAAAGATGCCAAGAGCTGTCCCCTGCCCTGGCATGGGCTTGGGATGGATTCTTCTGCCTGGATTTGGATCTGTGAGCATCTCTGCTATTGGGCACTGGTTTTTCTGTTCTTTGGCTTCATCAAGCGGTTTCTTCCAAACTGAAAGGCAAAATAAAATATTCTGGAAAGCAGAATAAACCCGAACTCTTTGGGGGGTGAAACTCTGCAGAGTGCAGAAGCCTCTTGGTGACCTGGTGGCTGGTTCCTCCCTTGAACTCAGATCTTTGAGACACGAGGTGGTGGTTACCAGCTCCGCTGCAGAGCCTTTTCTCCACCTTCCCACTGCAGTGCCGCCTCCACCGGATTTCAGGCGGTGTGGAGGCTCCTCTCCCCGGGGACAGCTAGAGGTGGAGGCCGGCTTCGTGTTTGTTCTTGGCACGCAAGCTTCTCTCCGCAAAAGCTCGGCTCTTGCGCTCTCAGGGGTACGCGCTGCTAACCTCAAGCTCATTCGAATGCGCCTGCCGCCTTCCCATCCCACCTCCTTTCTGTTTGATCTCAAAGCAATTAATTTTGTCCTTCAGCATCTCATTCTCCCAAATGAACTTCTTCCAAGTGGGCTAATTATATGCCCTCTCGTTACAGTTCTGGCGGTATCCTGGGGAGCACTGGCTTCTTTCCCCACTGCCACCCTGTCCCCCAGCCAGGCTCTTTTAAGCCACCCTCCTGTTGCCCCCTGTTCCCACTGGCCAGAAGGGTTGTGAAAACATGGCCGCTAATGCCACGCTAACATCAGACCTCCAGAGCGGAGGTTGTAAAGTCACAGAACCTTTAAGGTGCCCCCCAAGGAGGGGGTAGCAGGTAGGCGAGGGCAAGGTCGCACTGTCTTTGAGCAAGAATCCTCGTCTTTGGGCCAGGAGCCACCGTCTTTGGGCCAGGGCCCACCATCGTTGGGCTAGAAGCCACCATCTTCGGGCCAGGGCCCACCATCATTGGGCCAGGACCCACCGTCTTTGGGCGAGGACCCACCATCTTTGGTCAAGAACCCACCATCTTTGGGCCAGGAACCACCGTCTTTGGGCCAGGACCCACCATCTTTGGGCCA
>NW_010262823.1:7678-14470 GCF_000690775.1 Eurypyga helias
GGTTTGTGAAAACATGGCCGCTAATGCCACGCTAACATCAGACCTCCAGAGCGGAGGTTGTAAAGTCACAGAACCTTTAAGGTGCCCCCCAAGGAGGGGGTAGCAGGTAGGCGAGGGCAAGGTCGCACTGTCTTTGAGCAAGAATCCTCGTCTTTGGGCCAGGAGCCACTGTCTTTGGGCCAGGAGCCACCGTCTTTGGGCCAAGACCCACCATCGTTGGGCCAGGACCCACCATCGTTGGGCCAGGACCCACCATCGTTGGGCAAGGATGCACCATCTCTGAGCAAGGACCCACCGTCTTTGGGCAAGGACCCACTGTTTTTGGAGAGCAAACTTCTGCTTCCATAAATTTCAAGCAGCAGCCACGTCGCTGCCGTCATGAGTTTGATAGACGTAGCAGCGACGCCTTTGCCATGCCAAGAGCTGCTTCAGCAACAAGAGACCCATCGCTTGGTCCTGTGAGGAGGGCAAGAAAAAACTTGGGTTTGAGTCCTGACCTCGGGTGGAAGCCAGGGTCCTTCAGGATGAAACTACACCGGAAGGTGTGCTCTTCGGTGCTGATGGACATCAAGTTCCCGGACCCAACGGGGATTAGAGTAGCAGGAAATAAACCATATAGAATGGGCATCTCTTGCTCGACGGACTCGCCTGCCGTGCCGGTGTAGGCGCAGCGTGCCATCACACGGGCTCAGAGGGGGAAAATTCTTAGTTTGACTCTGAAATCCAGCCTGGCTGTCGGTGCCCTAGGAGTCAACTGAATTAGCAGCCTCTGCAAAGCCACAATTAGAAGCACTTAGAATTATATCACGTTGTCGCGGGGCGGGGAGGTTGTCTCCCAGTAACTGAGAGCAGTGAACCCAACGGAGCTTGAAGAATCGCTTTGGCGTGTTCGCTTTTTTGGGTCTGTTAGTCTTATCGGACTGTTTTAGTGTGCAAGATGCATTTGAGCAGGTATTCTCCTGTTTCCTCTTTTGATTAGATTAATGAGACGCCGCATGTGCGGCTCTTGTGCAATAAACCCCCTGCTCGCTGCTGTTTCATCTGCAAATTGTTGGCGAAGGTATAAAGAATTGTCTGTGGGCTGTGTTAATTCAGCGTGTTTTAGATAAAGCGCCTTATTTCCTCCCTTTTCTAGCGGCCTGGAGGTCTTATCTGGCGATAGCGGAGCAGCATCCAAATTACGAAGATTTTTGGACCTTTGCTAAAGTTGGTTTTAATTGGACGAGGTAAGTGTCTCGCCTTCCTTGTAAATCTCACTGCCTTTGGCTAAATTGCAGGGTGAGTTAATTAATAGAAAGTGTCTGTAGGCATTTGTAAGTAATTAAGCAATAACGTACGACTGTGTTTCCTCTTCCTGGTGTGCACTAAGGTAGAGGTAGGATTTGAATCGGTGCTGATTTCTACTGAAAACAGCTTTTTCGTGACTGGCTTTCTCCATTCTCCTCCTCCTGCACTGGAGGAAGGGCAGTGGATGTGTTAAAAATTCTGAAACCCCTGAATAACGAGCGCGGCTCATGTCTGTGATAGGCAGGAGTGGATGGGAAGAGGGAAGATGGTTTTACAGCCTGAGCACTGGATGGATTTGGCAGCTAAGTGGCATTTTTAGAAGGATACTGAATAAAAATTGGAAGCGATGCAAGGAAGAAACACCAGCATGAGACGGTAGCTTAGAGGAATGGCTGGAGAGAGGTGGAGTGGGAAAATGCCATCTGTATAATCAACAAAAATTAAAAAAACGCCGGAATGGCTTGAAGTTGAGGGGGAAAATACTGTGTAAACAGCCCTCTGACCCGCTGAGTAAAGCACAGCAGGATCTGACAGTGTGAAGGATAAAGCAAGACTTGAAAGGGAAGAAAGTGGGGGCTTTTTAACGGAGCCGGGGCTGCCCGAAAGGATAACCAAGGCAAAGCTCAGGAGCTTGGGAGATCAAATAAAGCGTCTTCGAGAAGACGCCTGAGTGCGTGCTTTTGGGCAGAATGCTGAGGAAATGGAAAACTCGTTGGATTCATTAATCTAACAGCTGCGGTGCCGTCAGTGGCCAAAGCTCGAGGAGAGCTGAGGTGTCAGGCTGTCTTTCGGGCGGTCCGCCGAGGTGTGGCTCGGTGACTCTTAGGTGTCCCCGTCCAACGTTGGACCCACTGCCCCGTTACTACAGATGCGGAGCTGAAGCACCACGTCTCTCCGAGCCACTTCCTCGTCTTCACCTCCGCCCTGAAATGTCATTTACTCCTGCTGATAACCAAAGGACTGGCAAACATGCTCAAAAAGCTATAAATTCTCCCTTTTCTGTATTCCACTAGTGATTTTTTTCTTATTATTACTTCTTTTTAATCAGTTTTGCCGTTGGCTGGAGGGGAGCATCCATGAGCCTGTGCTCCTGCACTGCCCACGTCCGATGTGATTGCTTCCAAGGCAGAATACTTTCACAGTGTTATTTTTCTCCCTTGGAGGAAAAATTGTGGCTGGTTGAGCCCTCAGCACGCAGGCACCGAAGTGTTTGCGCTGTTTACATAGTGGCTAGCTGCAGATATTTTTCGAAGTTAAGGGCTAATTAATTCTAGCTCTCGAATATAAGAGTAAACACAAAGGGAGTGCGTATTTAATGCATTATTCCACAGCTGTAATTAAATTAAATGAAAGCAATTTTCCATCAGCTCAGGTTACAGAAAAAGGGAAAAAAATTCTTGGCTGGATTGCTGCAGCAATTATTACAAGAAATTAAAACCCTTTTAGTGAAATAATGAAACGTTATTTCGTATGGGAAAGGAAAAAAAAAAAATCTCCAGGATTTCGTTCTGAGCGCTGACAGGTTATTACGGATGCGAAGGTTGGCCTTGCAGGAGAAACAGGAGCGATAATTGCGGTTTCACTCGCGTTTAACGGAGCTCCTGAGCAATTAACAGCCGCTGTACACGAGTGTGCAAGGGCTCCTCCTCGTTTCTGTAGCCTGGAAGGGGCTGTCGATGTTCAAAGCTGTACCAGGGACTGGGGAGGGTCGAGGAGATACTGTAGGCAGTTTTGGGGGGGGGTCAGGGGGCTCCCTTGCTTTAAAATCTGTGTACTTTGGGTTCCCTTGAACATGGCTTTGGAGGGGATTGGACACTGGCAGGTGTGTCGCAAAATGTCTTTTTCATGAGAATCATCAGTTACTGCCTCAAAAAAGGTGCGCTGTAGAAGTCTTCGCTTTTGGGGTGCGAGGTGGGTCAGGATCATGGAAATTTGTGCTCTTGTTGCCGTCCCTTCTGTATTCCGTGACATCTCGGGGTCCAGCATAGGGCTGGAGACCTCACCTCCGCTTCCAGCTCCGCCAGGAGAAGGGGGATGGAGAGACCCTTGTCTCCTGCTGCGGTAGAAGGGTGAGACCTCTTGCAGGTGCTTTGGGACTCGCTGGCCACGTGGACCTGGCTTCATGGTGAGAGACGGGTTTTGGGGCACGAACAGGAATCCTGTCTCTAGGCTTGGCCCTGTGGACCTCACCGGGTGAGTAAGACACGGGAGATGATTTTGTGGCAGCGTACCCTTCGGAGGCAGGTGATTGGGAAAAGCGAAGGCCGTGCCGTGGGCTGACATCGCCTATCTCCATCGGTAGCACAGCCCAGCCTGGCTGGGCTGAGCAGGGATTCCCAAGCTGGCCGCTGGCAACGTGGGCTAGTTAATAATTAACTGTTAATAAAGGCAGTTGTGGAGCCGCTTCTGAACCAAACGCTAATTTTCAGTGAACGTGGGGAGCTCGTTCCTTCCCAGATTTGCCCGGCGATCCTGGATTAAGTGAGTTTTTAGGTCTCCGACTGCTGTGGGTGGTGGTGGGGTTGTACAGCGTAGCTGTCCGCGCAATTAATTATATCTTAAAATTTCATCCTCCCCTCACCCAAACAGCGAAGGGGACTCAGGTGCAAGCAGGCTTCAGACACAGAAATGTCTGAGGCAATCACCCCTTTTACTAAGATATTTAGGGGCGGAAATAGAGACTGCGGTTTGTCACTATAAGCAAATTTTCCATCACCGCGACTAATTTGCCGCTCCCGTGTACGGAGAGCAAATTAAATCCTAAATTGAAAACTTAAATGGAAGCATTGCCCTGTGAATTTTCCATTCCCTGAGCGAGCCGGCTCGTTTCTGCTCTGGTTGTGTTCTTTCTGTCAGGGTGCACGTGAGTAATAATTCATCCGTCTTCGTTAGCTGAACCTGCCTCCCTTGCCTCGTTGACGTACGGGATGCGTGGTGGCAGGCGGAGAAATCCGGCTCGTTCGGAGTTGGGAGACGGTGGGAAACGGTCCCACGGGAGCTCGATGGCTCCGTGCTTTCCCATACCCTTCATGGCAAACCACGTCTTGGGGCAGAGCGAGATCCGGGGCCGTGTCAGGTGGTGGCAGCCCCGCGAAGAGGTGACTGTGGAGCCAGGTTGTAGCTGTTGGGGTCTGTGGTGTTGAAGGTGTAGGTAATTAGTGCTGGCGCTGGGGATGTTGTTAACAGGGAGCAAAGTGTGCTGGCCGAGCGAAAGCCACAGCTCATGTTTCTGCCCTGACAGTTTGTCTATTCCTTGACTTTTAAACGGTTTTGACCTTTCTGTCCTGTTCCCATGCTCACTCCTTGTCTGCCAGCAGCTGACGCTCTCGGAAAGAATAAACAATTTGGGCTCTGAAAGAGGGAAGGGGAGTGCCTGGAGGATCTTGACCAGTGATGCTGAGCTGTGTGAGAAGAAGAACCTGCCAGGTTCGGGTCCTGCAGCTCTGGCTGGGCTGGGGATTGTATGGCCACACTCGGAGAGTTGTGGTCAATGGCTCAATGTCCAAGTGGAAAGCAGTGCCGAGCGGCGTTTACTTAGGGATTGGGATTGGGACCGGTGCTGTTCAACATCTTTGTCAGTGACACGGATGGTGGGATCGAGTGCACCTTGGGCAAGTTTGTCGATGACACCGAGCTGTGTGACACGCTGGAGGGAAGGGATGGCATCCAGAGGGACCTGGACAGGCTGGAGAGGTGGGACCGTGCCAACCTCATGGAGGTCAACAAGGCCAAGTGCAAGGTCCTGCACCTGGGTTGGGGCAATCCCAGCACAAGGACAGGCTGGGTGGAGAGTGGATAGAGAGCAGCTCCGAGGAGAAGGACTTGGGGTACTGGTTGATGAAAAACTGAACATGAGCCGGCCGTGTGCGCTGGCAGCCCAGAAGGCCAACCGTATCCTGGGCTGTATCCAGAGAGGTGTGGTCAGCAGGGTGAGGGAGAGAATTCTCCCCCTCTGCTCTGCTCTTGCCAGACTCCCCTGGAGTGCTGCATCCAGCTGGGGAGCCCTCAACATCAGAAGGATATCGACCAGTTAGAGCGAGTCCAGAGGAGGCCACGGAGCTGCTCCGAGGGCGGGAGCCCCTCTGCCATGGGGACAGGCTGGGAGAGTTGGGGGGTTCAGCCTGGAGAAGGGAAGCTCCTGGGAGACCTTACAGCACCTTCCAGTGCCTGAGGGGCTACAAGGAAGCTGGGGGGGACTTTTTACAAGAGCCTGTAGTGACAGGACAGGGGGTAACGGGTTTAAATTGAAAGTGGGGAGGTTTAGGTTGGATATCAGAAAAAAATTCTTCCCACAGAAGGGGGGGAGTACTGGGACAGGTTGCCCAGAGAAGCTGTGGATGCCCCATCCCTGGAAGTGTCCAAGGCCAGGCTGGATGAGGCTTGGAGCAACCTGGTCTGGTGGAAGGTGTCCCTGCCCATGGCAGGGGGGGGGGCTGGATGATCTTTAAGGTCCCTCCCAACCCCAACCATTCTCTGATGCTGTGATTCTCAAGGTAGTTTGGCTTAGGCTGTGTTTTGGTTGGCAAGCATCTTGCTGCTCTGGGAGGGGGACAGCATCCCGGTGCTGTACGTGCCCTGCAGCTGTGTGCAAACCCAGGGCTTTGCGCAGCTGAGAGCAGGGAGGTGGATCAGCCGATGCAAATCAGCGTCGCAGGCTTCTGCGGCGCGGTGCCAACGTGGCCGCAATCCATCTGGCAGCAGGGAGGGAAAGATGCTGGGTGGTGTTTCGGTGCTGAGGGGTTGGCATCTTGCTCGAGTTTTTCCTCTTCCCTCTTTGCTGGAAGCTTTTTTCTTTGCTTGACAGTTAATCCTCGTCGCTGCTTTATACTTCAGCAGGTTTGTCCTGTCTGGAGGAGGTGACAGGAGCTGTGAGGAGTACGGAAAATCCAAATCCGTGGAGATAGCAGCCTTTGCTAATTCAGCAGCATCCCTGAACCGTTCACTGAAGAGAAGAAAACACCAGAATTTTGTCCTGGAGAGTTTTAGGTCTTGGATTAAAATGCAGATGCCATGCTTGGCCTTCCGTATCCTGCCCCACCCTGGGGAGTTTCCAGCAGCACAGGAGCTGTGGCATCCTGGAGCCCCTCTGCAGACCCTGCAGGATACCCCAAAAGCATCGGAACGTTCCCCAAATTGTGGCCTCTGCTGGGGCTGGTGGTGTGGAGCAGCTCTGGAGAGCCGGCACGCTGGCCAGGCACTTCCCTCCCGTCTCCAAGCTGGATCTCCCTCTTGGCTGGACCTCTGCGGTGGTTTTTGGAAGAGATCCCCTTTCCCTGATGCCGTTGGAGGCGTTTCTTGTTCAGTGCCTGGGGAAGACTGACAGATGCTCCGAAAAATATGCAAGACCCATCACCTCCCCGACTTCACGGCCCTGGGGGGGTGGCCCAGCGCAAACCCCAGCGAGGACGTCGGGGGTTGACCCTACACCACCCGCATCTCCAGTGGAGATGTTTCCCAACTTTGCCCCCTTTTTCCCGGTCAGTGCAGCGGAGGCAACTGCCCTCC
>NW_010262824.1:0-2313 GCF_000690775.1 Eurypyga helias
GCGAGGGTGCAGCCGCGAGGGCGCAGCTCCGCCGCCGCCGTCGGAGTCGCGCGGGGCCCTTTCACCCTTCCTGCGCCGGGCTCTCCTCAGGGCCATGGGGCCGTCTGGCAGTCACCAAGGGGCACCAGCACCAGCTGGGGAAAGGTCCCAGCAGAAAGTGGAGCTGAGCTCACCTCGGTTCAGCTGAACTCGCGATAAAACGGGCCAACGCCACATCAGGGAACTTTACCGCTGCTCTCCACGCACCGGTCACAGCAGATAGGCCTCACTTCCAAAGGACGGAGGGAGCGAAGGGTTCATTTTGCTGACATACAGAAATAAAGGAACACCCGTAAGGTTCAGGTTTACGTCACACAATGCACGGGGCGATGTCGGATCACGCAGACGGCAAGAGGAAGTAATACATGGCAGCTCCTCGGCAAGGGGAATAAGCAAAGCTGAAACCAGCCACGCTACACCAGCTGAAGATGTGGCTCAATATAGACACAGCGGGTTAGGACGTGAAATCTGAAAAAAACTGCTGGTCTTAGGTTAGTAGTTTCCAGGGTCAAAACATCCATGGATATCCTGTCTTTGGCAGGGTATCACAGGCAATTGCTGTGATGAGTACTTCAGGCCTTCTAGTACAAGACCTATACTTTCATTCTAAAAGTCTCCCTCGGAACGATGTAATTTTCTTTCATTTGGTGCAGTGGAGAGATGTTGCGCAGAAGATTTCGTGGGTGATTACAACCTCTATCTTAAAATGAAACTGAACATCTAAGCTGTAACATCCCATGCAAAGATGTCAGACACTGCCAAAAGAAGACCACAGTGGGACAAAAAATAACAACCTACAGTTTTTGAAACAACTAACGAAAACTGAAGGCAGAAAGACTTGCATGACACCTGATTTTTTCTTTTTTACCTAAGCACATAAAGGAAAATCAGGGCCTGGCGATTGTTTCTGTTCTAATAAATTGCTGATAAAGAGAAGTATGTCTTTGATACTTCTTTTTAATTAAAAAATATATCTTTCTGTTGCCCAGAACTCATCAGTAATCAAACAGCTAATTTTTTTTTTTTTTGCTAGCTGCCAGCTCCCTGAAACTGCTCAGCTCAAAAGAGCACTCTGAGCCTTTTTTTATAACTATGTACCCACCGTCTGTGGACACGTGCCATGTTTGGTCCCGCCTTCCTGCCATCCCTCTCGGTTTCTCTTGTCCTTCCCACAGATTTGCAGCACAGGCTGAGCAATAGCCACCAAAAGCTGAGAGACACCCGCTTCAGTCCAACGTGCCTGCACCGTAAGCAGCGGTGCGCACCCATGTTTGGCATTGTAGTGTGCAGTTACATAGCCTTTCTGTTTGCAAAATGTGCTTTTCCTTTACTTTTAATAAGGGAGCCCTCAGAACTACCCAGTAAGTGAATAGGAATCCATCCCCATGTCAGATCTCGTGGGAGCTTTGGCAGTTAAGACTTAAGGTTGTCTTTGTTGTTCCCCTCTTAAATATGTTAATCACAGAGGAACTAATTGGTTTTGCAGTGACCAGAGGCGGGTATGACTGGGATCTGGGGAAGCTTCTAGCAGCTTCTCACAGGGGCCATCCCTGTAGCCCCTCCCCTGCTACCAAAATCCCACCACACAAACCCAACACAGTAGTACATTTCAGATTGCCTGTAGACCATTCGTTTCACCGCGATCCAGTCACAGAAGGTAACTTCCCAGCCTAAAGCATGAGACAAGTTCTCTCACATTGATGAGATGTTATCCATAATGAAATCTGCTGCAACTCCTTCTCATTCACTGTCTCAGCTAACATGATTTCCTGCTCCAGTTCCCAGAGTTCAGTTCACAAAAATAGGCTTCCTATCTTGTGTTTGGGTTCATGTTCCCCAGTTTCTGTGTCTGTTGAGACCGAACTGGTATTTATGTTATTTCCCTGCTTCCTGGGTTAATTTAAGAGCTGTCACATTTGATTGCATATTTTCTATTTGCTAACAACTTCACATCTTCCACCAGACACCTCCCAATTAAACTCCTGTTGTTAAATAACAACCGGTATTGAAAGAGGAGTTGCGAGGCAGCTACCTGTTATGCTACAGTTCACCCTCAGTCTTGGTCTGCTGTTTCCCAGAAGGTGTGTAGGAATTTCACTAGTCACATGTGATCCTCTGTCCTGCTTAGCTGCCTCTCTCACTGGAGCCGTACTTTGGAGCGATGCTTTTGCCACTGTAGCTCCTACCCCTCTTAGTGATTACCTTATTTTTAGTATTTCTGTAGTGTCGTTTAGTTCCTTTAATACTTTTTGCAGTCATCTTAGTCCCACTCTT
>NW_010262824.1:2331-20160 GCF_000690775.1 Eurypyga helias
TGTGGCAACCTGATTGCCCTTTACTTCACCCATTTGTCTTGATCATAGAATCATAGGACAGTTTGGGTCAGAAGGGACTGTTAAAGCTCATCTAGTCCAACACCCCCTGCAACAAGCAGGGACATCTTCAACGAGAACAGGTTGCTCAGAGCTCTGTCCAACGTGGTCTTGAATGTTTTCACAGATGGGGCATCTACCATTTCTCTGGGCAACCTCTTCCTGTGCTTCACCATCTGAACTGTAAAAAATTTGCTCCTTATATCTAGTCTAAATCTACCCTCTTTTAGTTTAAAACCACTATGCCTTGTCCTATTGCAACAGCACTTGCTAAAACGTTTGTCCTCCTCTTTCTTATAAGCCTCCTTTAAGTACTGGAAGGTGCTATAAGGTCTCCCTGGAGCCTCCTCTTCTCCAGGCTGAACAAGCCCAACTCTCTCAGCCTGTCCCCATAGCAGAGGGGCTCCAGCCCTCTGATCATTTTTTGTGGCCTCCTCTGGTCTTGCTCCAACAGGTCAGTCTTTCCTGTGCTGAGGACCCCAGAGATGGACTCAGTACTCCAGGTGGGGTCTCACCAGAGCAGAGTAGAGGGGCAGAATCACCTCCCTTGACCTGCTGGCCACACTTCTTTTGATGCAGCCCAGGATACAGTTGGCTTTCTGGGCTGTGAGCTCACATTGTTGGCTCATTTCCATCTTTTCATCCACCAGTACTCCCAGATCCTTCTCCACAGGGCTGATCTCAATCCCTTTATCCCCCAGCCTGTATTGATACCAGGGAGTTGCCCCGACTCATGTGCAGGAGACTCAAGAGGTTCACATGGGCCCATTTCTTGATCTTATCTAGGTCCCCCTGGATGGCCTCCCGTCTCTCAGGTGTGTCAAGCACGCCACACAGCTTTGTGTTGTTGGCAAATTTGCTGAGGATGCACTCAATCCCACTATGTCATTGATGAAGATATTAAACAGTACTGGTCCCAGTACAGACCCCTGAGGGACACCACTTGTCACCGATCTCCATTGGTACATTGAGTTGTTGACCACTACCCTCTGAATGTGACCATCCAACCAATATCTCATCCTCTGAACAGTCACCCCAAAATCCACATCTCTCCAGTTTAGAGAGAAGGATGTCGTGGGGAACCGTGACAAAGGCCTTACAGAAGTCCAGATGGATGACAACTGTACATCTTCCCTTGTCCACTGATGCGGTCACTCCATCACAGAAGGCCACTAGGTTGGTGAGGTAGGACTTGCCTTTGGTGAAGCCATGCTGTCTGTGTTGAATCACCTCCCTGTCCTCCATGTGCCTTAGCATAGCTTCCAGGACAATCTGTGCCATGATCTTCCCAGGCACAGAGGGGAGGCTAAGTCAATCATTCCCAGGGTCCTCCTTTCTACCCTTTTTCAAAATGGGTGCAATGTTTCTCTTTTCCCAGTCACTGGGGTCTTCACCCGACTGATACCCTTTTTAGATATCATGGAGAGTGGCTTGGCAACTACATCAGCCAGTTCCCTCAGGACTGTGGGATGCATCTCGTCATGTCCCATAGACTTATGTATGTCCAGGTTCCTCAGGTGGTCTCCTCTTACAGTAGGAGGGAATTTGCTCCCCCAGTCCCAGCCTTGCAGTTCATCCACAACCAGGGCAGGAATTATCTGTATGTATTTGGCATCTTTGTGGCAGCAGACTCACAATTTTATGACCAAGTACAGGTTTTTTTTTTTCTCTCTAGATTTCCTTTATATAGCTTTCAGCTGTTTCTTCAGTGTACTTCTCATCTACCAGAAGTCCTGAGTACGGCAGGAATCCTGACAAAGAACAGGTTTTTTTGTTACAGCTTCAAGCACATCTCAGCCTGTACTTCTCTGTGCTTTCCTAAGGAGTTCTTCAGGCTGGGTCAGTCCATCCTCACCACCTCCTCTCTTTCTGGTCCTTTTCACCTATTGCAGATGCGCAGGTGAAGGTGCTACAGAATGACCAGCAAGAACTTCACTCAGGTGTCCTGTGGAGGGATGACATGCTGGGGTTTGCAGTGGAGGCTGTGTTTTCCCTTTCCCTTTGGGGAAAAAAAAAAGCAAAACAAAAAACCCCACAGCTTACATGCTTCTAATACGTATCTTAAGTCAGGATGATGGTTATTTATAATAGCAATATTAAAAATTAAAAAAGAAAAAAGCAACGATTTATAGGAGACTTTAGATTCCACTAGAGCAGAAATCTGAAAAAAATACGGCAAATTTTTCTAGGACATTAATACATTCTGCAAATCCTGGAAACTGTCTTCCCTACATTGCCACTTGCAAACTCACAAAGTGAAACTAGCGACAATTTTAACTAGGTTTTATGCTGCAGTAAATGCATTCATCACAAGAAGCAACAGAGTTGGAAGGTGGGAAATTCTCTCTCCTCTGTACTCCACTGAGGCCTTTGGTAGTATAGATCAAGATACTAGCTCCCCCTGCTTAAGGGGGGAGTAGCAGTAGCCTTTTTTTAACAGTGTGGCACACGCAAGGGTTATTTACTTACTGCTGAATGACTTCCCATGGCATATACACCAGGAAGTTTTTGACATTACTGAGCATTCCACTACAGTGACGGCTACTCTGATTTATCACTGGGGCAAGACTGAGGATGCAAAAAATTCAAAGGCTGTGCAAAGTACGATTAGATTAATGATGACAGTCTCCACCTGGAAACTGAGAGCTTGTTTTAGGAAGGATGTGAGAGGAAAAAAAAACAAACCAAAGCCCTGCAACGTTTTGGATAGAAACCTCACAAGCGAACACACGCATTTGGACATTTAGAAACTGCAGCCTCCGCAGTGGAAGTGAGCACCCACACATCAGTGACCCAAACAAGAGCGTCCTCAGAAGGCTCTTCATGGAAATGCTTATTTCTTCTTGTTGCCTGGGTTTTGCGGGAAGGGAAGGAGTGAGATTAAACCCTCTTACAAACTGAAAGCCCTTTCCCGTTATCTTGCATTGCATAGAGTATGTGGTACCCAAATCTGGAAACCTGTTTCTCAAAACTGCACATCAAAACACCAGTTCAGAGATGCTGAATTGGAGACCATCAACATTAATTCCAGTGGAACCAGGCAACTGCCTAGTAATTTAGCTTTCAGTTATTACTGGTTTGGGACTCAGTGACCAGCGTTGCTGCAGATATTTTGTGCTTTAGTGAACAATATTTAGATTAAAAATAAACCAAACCAAAAAACCAACCAGACAACAACATCAAAAATGTTTTTATGTGACATAAAACCACACAATTCATTAGGCTATTCCCAGTGCTCTCAGACATCTAGTTTTCTTAACAACTCTTGTGTCTGAGGGAGCAGAGAGTGCTTTTTTTTTCATTATGGCTTTTCTTTTACTCTCTGAAAGATGTGTGCTATGGAAGGTTGCATGGTATGTGACATCAAAAAGGAGTTGAACCATTTACAGATCAATACAGCCCAGTTTTATTGTGCACTTCCACTCTATTTCTGAACTCTTCCACTTTGCTTGATCCAAACTGGTACTCTAGGTTACTTCTGCCCTGCTCCTGTTAACTAGCTGATGAAGTACAGTAGCAACAGCTGCTGGCACCAGAAGACAAAAGAGCCAATTTCAGAAGGCCAGATCAGTTTTGCTGTAGAAAGTATAAGGAAGGTACTAGAAAGTATGCTTTCTAGGTTAAAAAAGAAAAGAAAAAAAGAAAAGAAAAAAAGAAAAGAGAAAAAACCCAAACTTCATTACGGTATAGATTTTTGAAGTGTAACTTAACAAGACAGTCCTGTATGGTCCCATGTTGTAACTGCATACAATGCAATATTGGGAACTGGCACCAGGATTGCTCACACAAATACCAGATTCTTCCCATGTAAAAAAGAAAAAAGGCAAGAGATGCACGTATGCTGTGTTTGCAATCTGAGCTGGAGAAGTATCTGGAGGTAACTCAGAGAAATAGCCTTTTATGAAAAGAGTGGAGGTGTCTAATAAATTGCTTTCTTCCACATTTTCCACTACTGATTTGATTGAGACATTGAGATGATGACTAGAGACACTGGCCAAGTGCATCTCTGTTTCGCAGAAAGGCTTCTCATCTTTTTGCAAATACCTCAGGCTGCCTGTTTAATCCAGTTCCTGGACTTCTGGCATTGGGTCTGCAACAAACGTCTCTGATAGACAGCTTCACACTACTCTTCCTAAGAATGGTTACTCTGCCTCCTCTGACTTCCTCACTTTCACCACCTGCCAAAACCTTTTACCTCAAATTCCTGTCTCTTCAGTTCTTCTGAGGCAACGCAGGAGAATAAATGGACTTAGAGTTGTTCCTCCAGTGGAGAAGTATGTTGCCCTCTGAACAGATGGTCCTTTTTCCTTGGTATCTGCAACCAATACCTGACCTTAACTGTCCTATTTTGCTCATAAAATATCATTTTATAACACACAGACATACCATATTCAGAAATTATTGCACCACAGATGTATATTCCTCTGTCAAATTATCTGAGAAACTGAATATAATTCCATCTATACTTGACTAATTTACGGTATTAAAAATAGTGTGTTTCAAGCTACTTTAGCATTGATCATGACAGCAACTAGGTGCAGCAATTTCTGCATTATGGAATGACGTGCAAAAAATAAGCAAGCCTGATCATGTCTGTTGTAGTTTTGGATCTTAGAGGAGTAAATTTCAAGTACAGTGAATTTACTAGAAAACATCCTTAGTAATCCCATTTTAAACAGGGTGCTCACTGGAAAGGTCACTTACACGTACATCCATTAAACTTCTCCCACAAAACAGAATCAACAAATGTTCCTGCCACTTTATGCAATGTCAATCAGTACTTCCAAAATATATCCAGACCTCACAAAATCCTCCCCCACATCTGTTTCCAATCATCACTTCATAATTCAGGGTACATCTCCCATTCCGGAAAACATTTGGACTTTGTATAAAAGGATAAAGCTTCCTCCTGTCTGGCCCAGATATAGTTTATATCAAAGATTAATCAAATGCTATCCTACTTTATATAATGAACAAGGAGAGTCAGTAGGTTTTGCAGACTCAAGGATAAATGTTTTTCTGGAAAGTAAGGATAACTAGATCAGGCAATCTTTTCCAGATTTTAGTAGGAGCAGCTGGAATGAACACTTTCAAAATCTTGCCCATGACATTCACCTCTAGCAAGCTTTTGCTCCTGCTGACAGACGACAGTGGCTTGATCTTCCGGAGATAAATGCTTTAACAGCCCTTTTCCCGTCCCTCGAATCTACTTTGATTTCCTACTGCTAATGGTTTCTGGTCCCTCCAGAAGTTACAACCCCAAGCTCCCTCCCATTTAATACCTGTCACAAAATACCTATGCCTCTATTCTCTACTCTTTTTCCTTCATTCACATTTCTCTTCCTGCAGTCTTCCCAACCTTTATGGCACCATAAAGGCCTTTTCTCCCCATGTTGCTTTCCCATCTCTCAGGGAAACATCACCATCCAGATTTCTGTAAAGCAAGAAGCTGGGTTTATACGACTCTACCTGAAGCCCAAATCGCACGATTCCTAAACCAAGTTTCACATTATTTTCTTCAACCAGCACTGGCCCCCACCAAACGCCCTCATTCAGCATTGAACACCGCAGCCCCGGTGTTGTGCAACTTCTCGCTACTCGTATTTCTTTTTGCCTTTTCTGAAAGCACAGCTGGTACAAACCTGGTCCTGCCTGCAGACCAGGCCCCATTGTATCGAACTCTGTTAACAGAACAAAGCAAGCTAGAAAAGATGCTCCTTGTCTCTCTGCTAAATAGCCAAAGTACAAATCCCGGCTTTGGAGCCGGCTCATTCGGCTTTGCCTCAGGGGTATCTGGTGCGTCACAGCACAGCTGTGCCCTATGTAAACTTTAAAAGACCATTGTACAGACTTGTGACAGCCAGACATAATGAAGAGACATAAAACACTTGAAAAGCCTCACTTGTCAAGAAAAAGAAGAGTTTGTTAAGGGCGATGTTTGAAAGAGGAATAATTTAATCAAAAAGAGGCAAACCTGAGTCAGAACCTCTGGATAAAATTTCTGGCAGTGGGATACACCAGCATGGAAACCTCCCTCCAAGGACAGCAACAAAACCCTCCTCTTCTGCAGTTTTAAGGCTCACGTAGGCTGGGCACAGAGAAGAATCCAGGGAACAACATTAGATGCCATGAAAGGCTTACTCTGCTGCTAACTTCAGTGACGGAAAAATGAGCTGAAAGCGCCCGTGTTACTAAGGCACCTCTTATTCACAGCTCAGCTGCCTGCCACGTTTACATTCATGACAGGATGCTGACGGGGTGTTTTCTTCTGTACTCTGATATGGATTTTAAGCTGAAAAACACTAGTGAAGGGATTGAATTACTGACACAGGTACATTAATTGGTTATTTGATATTATCGTAGTCTTCATACATCACAGAAATAATTAAAATTATTTCTCTTCCTTCAAAATTGGGAGGAAGCAGACAGGCAAATCGGAAATTGCCTCTGAACCCCGCAGAGACATCGGGGGCACAGGCATTCGTCTTGGCAGGTCAGCGAGTCATGTGGCTGGCACATGCTCCTGAGCAGCCAAGTCTTCAATAAAGATAAAAGCATGACTAATTGCAGTCTTCCTTCTCAGGTGCCGCAGCAGTAGGCGTTAGCCAGACTGATCTCAGAGCACTACAATAATTAGCTGGAGTCGGTGGTGGGCCAGCATTTGTCTGCTGTGATGGCTTGACCAGGCTGGAGCTGTGTGAATAAAAGCCACCTCTAAAACTGTCCTCTATAGATGTTCGTTCTAAATATTGATGTTGAGTCCCAAGGGTGAACGCGGGGTAAAAACTAAAGACTAAGAACTTAGGACAAAGGAGGATTTGGGACGTCTCTCCTGATGACCTTTTTGCTTAGCTAGGGGGAAGCCACAGGACAGAATAATCCCATCCCATGGAGAAAGTTAAACAGGCATGAGCTGCATCTACCGCTGATGTTTGGTCAGGAGAGCTACTGAAGCAGGCAGCTGCAACTTGAGCCGAAACTCTTTCCTTCTCCAGTTCTTTCTGGTGATATTTTATGCAATGTTAAATTAAGGTCAGATAAAGGACATGTTAGTAATGTCCTTGCCAGTGAAAACCACAAGTTAGCTATTAAATTATGTTTACTTACTTACTGTTTTATAAAAAGAGTTTCCTCTTTGAAAGTCCATCTGAAGAACCTGTGAGACTCAGAACAATATTTGGACACAACTCTGAATAGTTAATCGAAGTTCTCTGTGCTCTGTCTGAGACCAGTTGTGGTTCCCTTCTAGCACGTTAGTTGAATGTATACACTGGGAGTATTTTTACTTTGTTTTACGTTACTGCAATTTGCAAAAATTACACTAATAGCCCAATTTCATGCAATTATCTGAATGCAAAACATTGTTCGGTTGAATTCCCGTAGCCTAACCCTACTGGTTCCCTCGGCTGTCTCACTTTCAATTATGAACCAAGGTCTGCACATCATATGAAATGCTGCTATTGCAAAAATGGATCCTTTCTTTCAAAGTTATTTTCAGTGGTCTTCTGCCATACAGGCTGCTTTTATTGCCTGCAACCAAAGGCACTTTAAGGAAATCTGATTTTAACATCACAGGCCTGCAATACATATACTTTAGCTAGAGCGGTTTGTTGTGTTATTGTGGTAATAACCCAGTTATGTTTGCGCCATAATTGTGCCTCTAAACGTCTCTCGGGCTCCACGTATGGGGCAAAACATGGCTTTATGAATACCCAGGGGAAGTGGAAGAAAAGAGGAAGACCATCCAGAAAATTACATCCTTTTTTCTTCCATGTGTAACACGGCTCACAGTTTTGGAAGGCAGGCAATTGATGATGTTAACACTACGTTAATGCCAACTTGGTGGTCAAGTCTGAGTATTCACAATTCATAAGGCTGACTAAGGGATCATACGTGTCTGGTTTTGTATTTGTTTTTCCCTTTTTGGAGCCTTTACAGTTTACATCTTCAAGTTTTACTCCACAATCTGGGAGGAGGAAAGAGCTTTTTTCTTTTTAAGTAAAGTTCAAGTCTTTATTAAATCACATAACTGCAGGATTGAGGACTTTAAAAAATACCAGAGCAGCTGAGACTTTTAAGAGTTGGTGACCATGGGCTAAGTTCCTCAAACCACGTTAGTGAATTAGCCTAGCCAACTGACCTGCCTCTCTGGAAGGGGACACACTTTGTGTGTCTTGAAAAACGTGGATAATGTCATACTGTGGAGTATACTTCCTGGAAGCTTTGGAAAGCTTGACTCCTGCTCTAATGCACCCCTCTCTCTCTTCCTCTGAAATAGCTGTTCTGCATTTCCTCATTTGTGCTCAGTGTACTGCAACCTTGATTGCTTATACCTCTCCTTTTTTGGTAGGAGGAAACCATTCCTACATCCACTTTGGAAAGCACTTGCAGCACTACTTGACTCAACCAGGACAACTGTAATAGATCATTTTTAGCTGAAGTTACGTGCATACATTTCTTAGAAGCTCAGTCTCTAAGCACCATCCCTTTGGTGTGAATGGAGACAAATAACATGCGCTTCATGCAAAGATAGGGCAGCCATCAGCCTCTGGCCTTTTCTGGCTCCCTCCTTTGTCCGTAGAGGAAGGCTTTGATAACTAGGCCCTTTCTTGTAGATGGATGACATTAGATGAAATGAAACCCAATTGAGCTGTTACATTTTGGGTACCCATGAATCAAAATAATAAAATTAAATTCCTTTTCATTTTCTCTGCCTTAAATATCTTCCATCATTTTTGCCCTAAAGGAACAGCTGCCTCTCCAGGCAGTGAAATTTCTGCTCCTTATGAAAGCTACACATTTATCTGACATCATTATGTAGGTCTGCAAATTACGTTCATCAAAGCGAAGGAACTGGAGACATGATATTTTGGATATGAAATGGTGAAAAATAATCAGAAAAAGAGGGAAAAAATATTTTAAACAGGAGAGAAACAAGGGACAAACTCACCATTCTTGGCTTTTCACCTTTTACATACTAATTATATAGTCACACATCCAAATACACACACATAGATATCACATTACTAATTACCTTTAAGGAATAATTCAGACAGTAAGGCAGGATTCTCTCTTCTTATTTTTACTGCATACCTTATGGTAGCCCCTTCTCATTGCACCTGAAAACATGGCCATTCTGGCACTCTACTTGCATGGTATTTTATTTGTGAATATTAGTGGGAGCCCAGAAGAAAGTCTCAGGGAACACACATTTCATTTTATGCTATATGCCAGCCGTCTCCATCACAGACACCAAGGAGTAAAAAATACATATCAGCTCCCTTAGGATTCTTTCATTTTCTTCACCTGCTTTGTTAGAGCTGTCACGATCGCTCACTCCTTGCAAAGGATCAGACAGACACATGGAACATCTCTACTCACTCGTGCAGTGAATCACTCAGAGAGCTGATTTCCTATCATTAAGCTACTTGGAGGAGTAACGGATAGAGATGCAGGCCTCAGCAATTATTTAACCTCATGAACAGACAGAAATAAGTGGACAGGCTGCCTTGATGCTGCAGTACTTTTCTCACATGACTGTCTGGAAATTCTACTGCCCTGAATCTCTGGTTTCTAGTGAATGGATAGTAATGAACCAGCCTGGGGATGCCTTTCACAGGTACGGTACAGTACATTCTGCTTTCCAGCATTTATGTGTTACAGGCACTGCTGGCACAAAGGTTTATATTGGAACTGGCAAGCTTATTAATTGCAATTCTGATTTAACCTTCCTATGTCTTTTATATCTTTGCAACAGCCATTTTTTATATATATATATATGCATGCACACATAGATTCATAAATATACACGTATTTGACGCTCTATTTTTGGAGCAGAAATCAATACTAGCTCCCCACTGCCAAGTGGCTCCCCAGAATGCGTGGCCATGAAGTTCCGCATTAACGAATGCTGGTATGTGGGACATAGAGAAGAAAAAAGAAAAATGTTCAAATGAAGGCATATTTCCATTTCACACTTGCAAAGCATTAAACAGAAAATTAGAAGGGATCAAAATCCACATTGTTAGTGCCCTAAAAATTGTGTATCACACATTATATTTCATTATACATTTTTTAGAAGGCTCCACCTACTCTTTGGGACTAGAAATCTTTTAATAGCATGAAGTTAGTCAATCTTTCTTTCATTAATATTCATATATATGCCCCAGTTCTTACATTTAAACCCACTAATGAAGATTCACTGCTGTTGCTGCAGCTGCACACTGTGAGGACCGCGACCCTTCTGTGCCAGCAGGCTCTGTGGGGCACTGAACCGCATGGTGGGCAAACAGCATTCCTAAAACAGCACCCGCTTCACCTGCTTTCTGCTTCCTTAGCCCTTCTGCTAATTCCTTGAACGCCTTCAGCACACCCGCAGTTGAGGAGGATGCGTTCCCGTTGCAGTGATGGACATGATAGGCAGGGACTTGTAACGTGCCTGTCTTCTGTGTTGCAAAAGACATTTTAATAATCTTTGCCAAATTATTCAATCTTTTCATCTTTTGCATTATAAAACGTTCCCCATTTTAGTAAAGGGAGACAATAGTGCTTCTCTTCTTTCCAAGGATTTCTTACAACGGCACAGCTTCTGGTTTCCACTGTAGCAGTAACTTGATCTCTTTATGCAGCATCATACTGTGATGTGTAAACTTAGCCTGAAACAGAGTCGGAAGGCAGAAGAGATCATTATGATCATTTAGTCTGGCTTCCTCTAGGATTTTTCTCAGAGATTCCTGCATGAAGCTCCACAATTTCAGTTGCCAAGGAAACAATTATCAATCTTTTCCATCCCTCACCATCTCTGTCCCTCCTTTCCATTTTGTCATTTCTTGCTGCAATAAAAAAACCTCGCCAAATGTCCTAGTCTGTAATTCTGGCATCCTCACCTCCACCCCAAAGAAAGAATGGGAAAGATGGGAGTTCACCCTAAAGCTTACCTCTTATCCTTGGATTCTGTGCTGCAGGTGGATGACCATTTGAAAATGACCCTCCCAGCTGCAGATAGCTTTTCAAGCACTGTTTTGCTTGGCTAACACAAGGCATACTATATTTTAAATTACCCAGCAGTCTACCGTTTGATATATTTTTTGAATCTTTCATCACAGCCTCAGCTCTGCTACAGCCTCATGCAGATATGCTTTGGGGAAAAAAAAAAACCACGCTTTGTTGCAACATACAGCTAAACAGCAAAAGCAATAATGAGGAGAAGAAAGGAAGATGCAAAGTGTTGGAAAACTGTGTGGGAGGAAGATAGAAGGCAAAACCCCTGCATCAACTAGAGAATAAATTAGATGCAGTCAGAGCCAGAGGTAAACTTTTGGAGTCTCAGGAGGTTAAACTCGGGTACCTTCAGGCAAGTTGCAGGAGATCTGTGTGGTTTGCTAAGGTCTAATGAGTCCCACCTGTATGATTCATCGCTTGTGACAGTTGCACTGATTTTATGCCTTTAGATACAACTCTGATCAGGGCAAGAGTTTGAAGGACAGAAGGGTGTCTCACCAACATAGTTTGAAAGGTAGTTCCCTCAGATTCAGTGGAATTATATCCGTGTAATCAGTTCCTCAGTGTGCACAAGAGGGAGGATGAACACTCCAACTGCGGGGAGGAAAAGAAGAGCCAAATACTCACAAAAAGGTTGTAGGGGAGAGGGCTGCCATTTGGCATGTTTTGATGACTCACACTTAGGACAATTGTCACGCTTTTATAAGTAACCTAACAAGAGCTCACATAAAGAAAAGCAAAGCTCAGGAATATTAGCTGATCAGCAAAAGTGAGGGATATGTAGAAACTGAAACACTCCTCGGGGTAAGCTCCTCAAGAGAGAGAAACAAGGCAGGCCACATTAATAAGACAATTCCTGCCTATGGTGAGGGAGTGATGCTTCAGACCTTCCTCTTCTGGACACTCATTTTTGGAGCTTGCTGAGGTGTTTTTTTGCTCTGTGTGTATGAGAGACATAAAAGGACGGTTCTGATGATGGCCAAAGCATGCGCATATACACAGAAGATGTTATGTCATACATGCACCACCATGAGAACGCTCAGCACACGTCCAGGACATCAGGCACCTGAGCCACTGTGCCCCCACTGCCACCCCCATGGGCCCACGCTTCGGGACAGGCCAGTGGCATTGCTTATGATAAGCTTGGGAAACCTGGATCTTTAGACCATTTGGGTCCATTTGTTTAAGATGCTGCACCTAAATGTAGCCCAGTGGGATGCATGGGTACTGAAATCCCTGGCACTTCGTCTGCAGAAATCACTTGGTGATGGTTTAGGGTGGTTGTAACAGGAGTAGGTTTAAGATGGTTGTAACAGAAGTAGTAAGATGTGTGAAAAAGCGATGGAGAAAACAAGTTATTTTTATGAATGTCAACAATATCTCAGTTTTCCTGTTGGCGATTTTCCTGTCAGGCTGTACAGAAGAATGTTAGAGGGAAGCAAATAGGAAGAAGAGAGTGACAACATACACATACTGTTCAAATATCACAGAGCTGTTAAGGAAATATATCAGGGAATATCTACCCACATACCTTCAGGCAGGCGAGTGTTAATTTCTCCTCAGTACAGGGAGGATAAAGACTGCACTGAACTGCTGAAAACCAGAGCCAGACAAAGAGGGATGGATGAACAGCAGTGTTGGGATGAGTCAGAAAAAGTCAGCCTTTAGGAGAGATTTGGTTTTGGTGCTTGACCTCTAACAGGTGTGTTTATGCTCAGTAGAGACTGTTAGAACAACCATGTTTTCTGGTAAGACTTATGTACAAATGTTCCTTCTTTTTTTCGTCTCATGTTTCATAGAATCACAGAATGGTTTGGGTTAGAAGGGACCTTACAGACCATCTAGTTCCAACCCCCTGCCATGGGCAGGGACACCTTCCACTACACCAGGTTGCTCAAAGCCTCATCCGGCCTGGCCTTGAACACTCCCAGGGAGGGGGCATCCACAGCTTCTCTGGGCAACCTGTGCCAGTGCCTCACCACCCTCGCCGGGAAGAATTTCTTCCAGATACTCAATCTAAACCTCCCCAATTTCAATTTAAACCCGTTACCGCTTGTCCTGTCACTACAGGCCCTTGTAAAAAGTCCCCCCCAGCTTCCTTGTAGCCCCTTCAGGTACTGGAAGGCTGCAGTAAGATCTCCCCGGAGCCTTCCCTTCTCCAGGCTGAACAAGCCCAACTCTCTCAGCCTGTCCCCATAGCAGAGGGGCTCCAGCCCTCTGATCACCTCCGTGGCCTCCTCTGGACTCACTCCAACGGGTCCATATCCTTCTGATGTTGTGGGTTCTGATGTTTCATTTTCTGAATTTTTTCTTTCAGCTAAAGAAACTTTCAAAAAAGATACTCTTGAGCCACCTGGATCAGCTGTTGGCCCAAAGTCTGTTGGGTAAGAGCAGAGCAGGGGCTGCTGGCTTCTCTACTCACATGTGGAGGGCTGGATTCTACTACCCTGGAGAAGACTTTGTGGAGGGAAAAACCCATCCCTGGCTGGCCTGACAGGTAAACCTGAGCAGGGTACTGTCACTTGATCCTACTGTTCCTTGCACCGGGGTGTGCTGCACAGCTCCCAGGCAACCGCTCCCCTGCTGCTGCCTGCCCCGGCCAGGCTGAAGGCAGGGCAGAGGGTATCACTTTGCAAAAAGAGAGTGATCCCACCCTGCGCAGAAAGAGCACAATCGTCCCTTAGGGCAGACCCAAGCCTATTAACCTAGCAAATGGCACGAGGAGGCAGCACCTGAAGGTTTCCTCTCCTGCTGTCCGCCTGGGCTCTGAAGCACTCCACCTCCCTTCATGCTGCAGGACAGCCTGGCAGCGGGGTGCAGGCAGCCGTGTCCTCTCCACAGCCCTGGCTGGAGATGTGCCGGGGAGGAAAAGGCTCTCTGCTGCTTCGGAAGCTTGTGAGGGAGTCAGGGAGAGCCGTGATCATGGAGGTGTTGTATCCTGGAGAGCCTCTGCCACTTGCGTCTGGATCCAAGACAGACCCTTTATGCCCTCAGGATCAAAAATAGCTCATTTCACCAAATCTCCCCTGAGACCTTGAATGTTTCACACTTGTTAACACCATCCACTAAGCAGAAACTTCCCTATCTACTACTCACAACTTCCACCTTTCCCAGACTAAGTAGCTCTTTGCTATCAGAGCACCCCCCATCGCTCCGTGTGACGGTCTGCATCACTGCCTTCTGCCCTGCTGGTCACTGCCAGCCCCGGCCGTTATCAATACTGATTTCATCTTCTTTTAGAGCACAGATTAAATGGTTACATTAACGGATTAAGCAGCTTCCAGCATTGCCCTAAGCTCCGTGAGCCTCTTCTGGACTCCTCCCTGGCTCTTTGAGGTCTGTCAGTCGGGCTTCTCTGGGTGCTGTTCACACAAGCTGTATTGATGTTACACAATATTCAATTTTAGACTCAAAATGCAGAGCTACTGACTCATATGCCCAACGCAGTTTCGCTTACATTATCACTATGCAATTACCTTTGTCAACCAAAAATATAGTCTCATCAAAGCACAAAAACCAGGTTTGTTTGACAAGTCAGCTTATAGTTACCATACAACTATGTCAGTGGCATTAATCGTATTCTTTCTCTTAATTCTTTCTTGATTGAATCCCATACAAGCTTTCCTTTATTTTCCCTGGAACTGAGCTAAGCCTAGCCAGCCTGCAGTTACCGGGCTCGTTCTCTGTGTGAGATTAATACCAGTCTTTTGCTCTCCTCTGTGTCTTTATTGTGCCCTGACCCCACCTTTCTCCGACTATCTTTGCCCTGACCTTCTTCACAGAGTAGCATGTCCTCTTTTGCTCCTGGAGAGGCTTAGGGAAAGGGATGAAGGCTTCTTCTCCCTCACAGAGCACTGTGGAGCTACTGGATGTATGAAACTCTGGGTTCTGGGAAGGTGGAGAGCAGTGAGAAGGCTGTGGGGGTTTGCGTGCCCAGGGTGCCACCTCAGTACCTCCACCATGTGTTAGTCTGTCCCACCGAGACAGCCCCTGGTCATAAGATAGACCAGACTGCCTGAGAAACGAGGGATGGGTGAGTGAGGGCAGAGCTGGAGAGTTCTCCTGCCCCTGCTTACACTTCTATCCTTTCTCCAAAAGGTTTAACAGTTCTGCCACTATTGGTGACACCAATCAATTGTTCAAGGTTCAAATGATATAATTTCTCCTTACCTGCAGGTCTACTCTGAAGTCTGCTGGAGTCTTCTCATTAGCATCAATTAGCATCAAATCAGAGTTTATGTTGCATTTCCCTGGAGGTAAAGATTCTCTTCCTTTTTGGGATGCTGAGCATGATTGGAGGGTCTCCTCTGCAGGAGGGCAGACAGTTGCATTTGCTTCTCCAGAGGAGTTCCAGGGTATCCTTCCACTCGCCAGGCCCCGTTCACACAGCATGCAGTTTCGGAGCCGCTGGTGGGGCTCCTGCCCACCATGGCAGATTCTCTGATCGCAGGATTCCCCAGACAATTAAAATAGATTTTCCCCACTATTCCTTAAAGGAACCGGTGTTTCCTCACCAGGAAACAGATTCAAGGTCATATGGCTGTCATGCCAGCGTAACCTGTCGTATAAACAGCATATGCCAGGCCACAGAGAGCACTGGGAAAAACACATGTTGCACTGTACAGAGGGTCGATGCAGCAGAATTGGTCTCAGATAGAATCCTGGAATCATTTATGTTGGAAAAGACCTTTAAGACCTTTAGTCCCACTAAACCATGCCCCTAAGTGCCACACCTACATGTCTTTTAAATACCTCCAGGGATGGTGACCCCACCACTTCCCTGGGCAGCCCGTTCCAATGCCTGCCAAACCTTTCTGTGAAGAAAGTTTTCCCTAATATCCAGTCTAAAGATGACCATTACTATATCCAGCAATGTACTTTAAGTGCCTTTTGCTCAAGAGGCCTATTAATAAATGGAGACAGAGGCCGTAATAAACCAAAGAACAACAGCTCCACAGCTCAGAGAGTAAATACAGTGCCCTGGCCAAGCGAGGGAGATGGCTCAGTAACAGAAAGCTCAGCACAGACCAGTTAGAGCCATTGATAACTGTGCTTACCACAGGGAGGAAAATCAGGATGATGGGAGAAAATACAGAAGGCAGAAGAAAAGTGAGAGGGAAGGCAGCCACAGAAAAATGGGCTTTAAAGTGAGCGTGTACGTTGTCCTGTGACCCTGCCTGCCTAAAGTTAGAGGTCAGGGAGGCTCTTACCCTATTAAAAATCTCTTTAAAACCCAGATCCTTTCTCTGTAACCTCCACTTGTAGTTAAGTAAGGTCATCAATGACAAATGTGGCTCAGGAAGTCTTTCTCAAAGTTTTCATTAAACATAAGGAGTAATAAAACATTATGAAAGGGACGCAGGCATTGTTTCTGTTGTAAACCACAGGCGGTTTAACCTCCCAAAGATTGCTTGTCAGTAATTCTTTTTCTGCAGAGCAGCTCATTGGCTTCTCAAGCATCTGCACATAGCTCAAAACCTTGGAGTATTTCGTGGTGAAAGCCCTGCCTCCTTTGAAAACTCGGAAAGTAGTAATGAGGAAAGACAAAACAGGCATCCTTCTCCGCTCAGTTTTCTTCTCACAGGGCTGAAATCAGGCTCCTGCCTTTGCAGCTGAGGTGAAATATCTTGGGGGGTGGGGGAGGTGGGGGGATGCGGGGTGAAAAAAAAAAAAAAACCAAACCAAAAAAGAACAATCCAAACAGCCCCTCACCTTCCTGAGAAGCGATATTCTTCATCTCCATTACTGTAGCTAGGAGCCTCTGGAGAGCAATGGATTTAAGAAGCCAGGGGACTCCCATCTTTGTTCAAAGGAAGAGCAACTGAGATGGATGAATGGGTCCCCATGACCTTTCACCATCCAGATTTTGCGTTCAAGTAGTTCCACCAATTTGCTGGGAATCTCGCAATCAATGGTTCCAGCACTGGATGTGTCAGAGCTGTTAACATTTGCTATCCAACTGAGGTATTATAAAATCCTCTGTGCAGGCACAGCACCATTCCCTGTGATCAAAGGCAAGCCCTGTGATCAAAGTATGTGTTTGAGGATCTCCGACTCCTTCTAGAGAAAGGCACCAGCGATATCCTTACTTGAGCGCTGAATGAATATTCTGCTTACTTTTGCTTTACCTCTAGCACCAACTTTTTCTTTTTTTACTGAAATCTTTGAGTACTTCTCTGTAATTGTCTCTATGTTCTCTGAATTCTTCTGCTACTTCTGTTTCAAAGCAGCCCAATTACAAAGCCTTTCGCAAGACTCTACCAAGTGTGGCTGGGGTGGAGTTACTTTCCTTCGCAGCACTCTGTACAGTTCCGTGTTTCGGATGTGCGGCCAAACCAGGGCTGATAACACACCAGTGTTTCAGCTGTTGATGAGCAATGCTTGCACAGGGTCAAGGCCTTCTCTGATTCTCACTCTGGCCCCTCAGCACGTAGGCTGGGGGTGGGCAAGAGGCTGGGGTGGGACAGCTGACCCCAACTGATCAGAAGGATATTCCGTACCGTATAATGCCACATTCCGCAATAAAAACTGGGGATTCCAAAGTGGCTGTTTCTCAGGGACTGGCTGAGCACCAGTCTGGTGGTGGGAGATGGCGAGTGATTGCTCTTGCATCACTCGAGGGTTTTCTTCTTCACTCATTAAGCTGCCTTAATCTCAACCCAACCTTCTTTCACACCAATATATTTGAGTATTTCTACCAGGCTCAGCATTTTAAAAATACCATCAAGCGCCCGACCTGCCTTATTCCATGCGGGTGTACAGCTCCTAGTG
>NW_010262825.1:0-39252 GCF_000690775.1 Eurypyga helias
CAGCTTGGTGTCGTCGGCAAACTTCAAGAATAGTAACAACTTCATGGGGAGATTCTTCTTCCACTACTGTGGTTCTTGCTGGATCAAGCCAATGAAAGTCCCTATGTCCCTGAATTTACCAGGGTGAAATAGGCCCTTTGCATGTAAACTATGGCATGCTTTTCCTGTTGTAAAAATGCCACAAATGGAAGCTGACTGACTGGAAGCTGCTATAGGTGTGGAAAATATACTGGATTCAACCTTTGGCATTTGTGATCTCATAACAAAATTCTGTTAAGCATCAGATTATTTCGGGGAAAGGAAGTACCATCACAAGAAGCCTTTTTAAATATCACCAGTGTAAATCTATGGAGGCTGCTTTCAAAGACAAAACAAATCCATGTGAATGCAACCCTATGGAGGGAACATCTTATCATGACACGAAATGAAACACCAGAACAGGGTTGTGGAGTCTCTGGTACAATGTCACAATGGAGAATGTCTGAATGAGTTATGCTGCCATTGCTTTAAGCAGGAAGTATTTTAGATCTTTTTCTGTATTATCCAGCTTTTGGTCCCAGTTATTACTGGCTGGGCCTAAAAGAAGTTAATTACTTGCCTCTCCTTCCATTTTTCAAAGTGTTTCCAACTCATCTTTTCCAACTCATGTTTTACAGGCTTCTTTCCTTCATTCAAGTGTTGTTTGTAACACTTAAGCCTCTAGACACCAGAAGTATTTTATGGTCATTTATTCATCCCCTTAAAAGTGGAGGCCTGTATACTTGCCCACCTATGCAGACTCAGAGGATTTCAGATGGAAATAATCACCACCTGGAAGTGGTTAAACTCTCAATTTAGACTAAGCTTCTGTCCTAGACCATATAGCTAAGTGATATTAATTTAGATTCTGTAGTCTAAATGGACAAGAAAAAAGTATAACTGCTCCTATTTTACAGATGAGTAACTTTGACATATGTACCTCTTCTAAATAGAGTTATATGTGACCTCTTGAACTGTCATTTTTCCATGCCTCGGATTTAGGATTGGCTATTCAGTATTTCTTTATGTCAACCTTTTTAAAAAAGTTATTTAAATGAAATGGAATTTTTTTTTTTAAAGTATTCAATAGCTTCTATATGTAGAGTTGAAACTGCTGGTTTGCATAGTAAACAATTAGTCTGTTTCTGTGGGATTATATCTGAAACTAACAAAATCTGTATCATAACAAACTTAGAAAACTGATTAAAATTTAAAATAAATAAACTACTACTTACAATATATTCAAAGACAATTGACAACACACCAAACTTCTTTTCAGCTAGAAGAGAAAGGAAATAATGTTTAAATAGGCCAACCTTTTTTTTCTTTTTTTTTTCTTTTTTTTAATCAAATAGAATCATGTTTTCTAGCACCCAGATCCCAGAACAGCATGCCCATATTGGGAAAATAATCACCAGGTGTCTGAATTAATTGCCAGATCAATTCAGAGGAAAGCATCCAACAGCCAATCACATGCATTTCTCTAGGATAAAAGAACAGCTACAAATTAGTTTAACTCTTTTACCAAAGAATAATGACCTCAGGCTTGTTCAGCAGATATTGATGTAAAGTCTTGTTTGCTTTTCCTTAAGAAAAAACAAGACATCAGTTCTAGCTCCATCTGAAACCCAACAAAAAAACAGTAATTTTTTTTTTCCTCACAACACTAGCGAGTTTTGAAAAATGCTGCAGAGTGCTTTAGAATGCCCCACACATTAAACAGTACCTGCTCTTAAATATCTTACATGCTCATCACTAGTTTTGATCTGTGACTGGAAAAACTTATGTTTTCCAATTTAAGAGGAAAAAGACAAACACTTCCAGATAAGGCCTAGATGAAGTATCAATACTTTGCACAGATAAAAATGACACTGCATCCATTTAGGCTCAGTTAAAATCTGAGAGTCAGGGCAAGCGTTCTGAAAAATGCAGAATGAATTTCAAATGCAGTACAAAGTCTAAGAAAGACTCAGAGAATCCTTGCATGATATCTTCCATTCTTAGTATCAGTAACAGGGTACACAACCCTATTCAAGTATCTTCTCTTTATTTAATCTTCTAGATTCCTATGCATGCTCTCTTGAATTCAAAACAGAATGCAATGAACAATTTAGAGTCCTTGAGATGGGGGCAGAATCTGAATTCTGTGCTCTGACAGTTGCTAACATACTACAAAGTCCATAGGGGAGAAGTTTTTACAGAACTGATTAACTTCCTTCAGGAAGAACTCAACAGAAATGAGGGCATCCACAAAAAAATTCCCAAAACCCAGCTCTGGAACTCTATGAAATCCCAAATATCCACATAAACTTTTGAAAGAACACAGAACAATTTTTCCATTACAATGTCTAAAATTACATAAAACAATACCAAAAGCAAAAGGACTAGAAACATGCTACTAGTAATGGATCACATTCTAATCTTTTCTTCACCATGACCAAAATACATGGAAAAAAACAGTGAAAAAATTTCTTGAAGTTTTAATTACAAACATTGATTTGAAAATCTACACCCCTTTTCTTAATGTACAATCAGTATGTTGTGGAATGGTAAAATATTGCTTAATATTCATAACCATTCAGTAGAACGTCAAGTGCACTCTAATGCAATTTAGATTGCTTTTATAGAACTTTTCAACAATTTGCATTTATCACAATATTTAAAGCATACAAGCAGTTTTCAAGCAACATTATTTCAACACTAATCTGTAACTTGATTTTTATGTTTATACACAGACATGACATTGATTTATTTGGAGGACAACAAGAGCTCCAAAACCTTTAGCTGTAGTCATTTTGTGTAATGAGTATTTTGCAGGTTACCTTGCACTGAAGATAAGATTATTGCTATCTAAAACCCTGAGACCACTGACTGTCACTGTTCTGATCTCTACTCATAAAGAGCTATCTTCCATCATTATCAACGTGGGTGTTAAATACATGCAAGATAATGTTGCATCCACAGCAGATTTTCTCATCTTGAACATATTTATTTTGTAGTTTAAGTGGCTGAAAGACAAATTACAAAATAAGAAATGAACATGAATATATTAAGAGTAGAAAGTATGGCATTGTACATAATTATCCTTTACACAATGCAGTTAAGATCTTCCTAGTAATCATCAGAGAAGCCTTTCTAGAATGGCTAAATAGAGTTATCTTACATTTCTCATACAACTTGTGGAGCTGAAAATTTTATTTTGACCTGCTTGTTTCATCTAATGTTCTGTGTAACTGATAGTTGATTCCAGCTCTGTCTTATTTTAATACAATCTACACAATGTATATTACACAACCCAACAAAAATCCATCTCAGACAGAAAATTCTCATATCTTCACATGTTTTTCATTGTCTATATATAGATTTTTCAATAGTATTATGCTATTTATTCTTAACAATGCAGTAAAAATCTAATGATTTAGTTTGAAAGATGCTGGGAACTTGTGTTTCTCTTTAATAATTATCTGCCTGTTGATGTACAGCACTTACAAACTCAAAACACAGGACTTCAGTGAAAGGGACTGAATTCATTAAACCCACTGATGTTTCATTGGAAGTGAATTTTCAAAGGGCAAAGTAATTCTGGAACTTAGTTCTTGCCACCAGTTATGCAGCTGCTTCTGAAAAATTGCAATTCTTTGCACCTACATTCTAAAAGGTTCTCTATAAATTGACATGGATACAGTTTTTAAATATTAGGCATGCACAACTGAACAAGGAAAAAGTGCAAACTTCATCATAGAAATAAGCACAAATGACAACGAGCATGTACACTGCAGACTCCATTATGCGATGTGCATCTCCCATAGGAGAAAACACGTAAGAAATTGAAACCTGGCAACTGGTGAAAAGCAATTAAACTACAACTAACAAAAAGGTTGGTGGCCACCACTTGTTATTCCAAGTACATCTGAAAAGAATTTCAATAACTCACAACCAGAGATCGCACTGAGTGCAGTACTATCCACTACTATGATGGCACTCTCATTTCCACTATCTTGACTGAATTTAAATACTCTTGAGCATTATACAATGGCCAAATATGTGCCAGTTCTTTATTGATTTCAGAAGATTTTGTATCTAGGCCATATAGTATATTAAAATAGAATAAAAAGGTCATGATGATAATAAAAGAAATTAAAATTCTCTATTTATGTTGTCATAGATCCTTCACATTTAAAATTCTACTCTGTCTTCATCTGTAATTAATGCTTTTTGAACAGAGAACTCCAAACTCAACACACACAACAGCAAATGTAAAAGCAGATCAGGTATCTGCAAGAACTTAAACAGCGCAGCAGCCGTCTGTCACAGAAGCACAGATATATTTTTCAAACTTAGTCCTTGCTGTTTCTCCTTCAGTTGAGAATCAGATCCTCAGCTTCACGTGCATCTTTTTTAACATATTTAAGATGTTCCTATTTAATTGCTTACATCTAAATTAGCAAGTAATGGGGACCAATAAAAACAGATGTGCAGAGAGAAGCAGATGCTGCTGAGGTCCCAGTGTCCACACTATACATGTTTTAAGGGGTTTTACTGCATTAAGCTTTGGTTGCCTGTAGCCGGAATGCATTAACTGTGCTCCTGAGTGCTTTCTCCAGTTCAATTCCGTTTGAGAGGAATCCCGTTCATGCACACTGAAACCACTCCACTGTGTGAACAAGAGCACTGGAAGTGGTAAAAATCATGAGATTTAATTCAAAAGCACAGTTTTGATCTAAACTGAAATCCTAATGGAGAGATCTTTACAGAATAATGTCCATTTTATAGGCTGCCAGGAATTGTACATAAATGGAAATAAACTCACTTGAAGACTGTATAGGTGATGCCAAGGCCGAGGGGGAGGGAGTGTTGGGGAGGGCAGGCTTTGGCAGGGGGAGCTTGTTGGAGAGGGTGGACAGAGAAGGGCAGTTAGATCACAGCCTTGGAGACATCAGCTGAGAATTTCTCAGCTTGTCCTGGCTCACAGAGTACAATGTGGCAAACTCACCCTGTGCAAGTGACAACTGCTCTGTCCGTTGTGCCCAAGATACACTGGATGACATTAGTAAGACATTGCCAACATTGAAATCATTGACACTCCACTTACTGAAAGGTTTCTGGAAAGGACGAAGTGCTGTTCACTAATGCACTGGCAAGGAAAAGATAAACATAGCATTCATCTTTTCTCATGGAAAACTCTTCACAAGTTACTTGCTATTTTCCAACCACAAAAGATTATCACACAAGCTCTGAAGGAAAAAAGCAGACTCTAGGCAAGAAGAATGACGTTTTAATACTTCTTTGGAACAAATGAAATCCTGTTGAATACAAAAGCACAAGAACTGCCATATCAGAACAAGGCAATAATCCATCAAGTCTGTTATTCCGTTTCCTAAAAAGGCTAATTGAAGCTTTTGAGGGTAGCTTAGGTTCCCCATAAACTGAACAGTTCTGTGCAAGTCTGAGGAATAATTTTTAGCCTCACTATAAAGTCTAAATGTAGCAAAAGTACATGTGATCAGGACAGCTCTGTTTTTTATTTCATTTAACATAAGTACCAATACCAGTTTTCTCTTGCAATGCGATCATGTCCCAAAAACCTAAAGAGACGGTATAACTCAATATTTGCAACAGATGCCTCTGAAGAAGCTGAGATGCTGCTGAAAGTTGTTTTGCCATTCAGGATTTTTTTTTTTTTTCCTCTTCATCGTCCCCACATCTGCTTGCTTGCAAAACTGACAAACTCTTAAGACTTCCTTTATTCTTCCCAACCCTTCTTCCCTAATTTCCTTTTAGGGACATATTCTTTGAACAGGACTTACTCCTGGGAGTAATGGCATTATCATAACTACAATCATTCATGTAAGTGCTATCAACTGTGAAGAATAATTACAGCATCTACTGAATGCATGAAGATTTTCACAACACTGTACATGTTTATTAAAAATAAAATAACTGCTAATTACTAGGAAATAAAAAGCAATTATGAAACATAATCATTAATATATTTTCTATCATGCACAGAAGTTTCTAATTCCTTTAATATTAATGACAGAATAAGTTTTGCTTACAGATTTCTGCGTGCGCCCTCCTGCATGCATGCACATGTGTCATTGCAAGTGACTAAATAAACCTACTACATGCACTTAGGTTATCTGAAAATAAAGTTCTTGATGAAATGTATTCTTTCTCTGTTGTGGACTAGCTCTACTTACCAGCACCTTTCCAAACGCAGTATTTCCTCAATATTGGCATCTCTCTTGTTCACTTGTTATTCACAAGTGCAGCTTGAGATGGTTGTCTCTGCGATATGGACAGAGTCCTACAAGAAACAGGACCAAGCTCACCAGCCAACTTCACAGGCATTCTGCAGCAGTCAGGTGGCCACTAGTGACCTGGCCTGTCCAACAAAAAGCTCTTGGTTCCATTTCCAGTACCACCAATTTATCTTCCCACTGCTTCACTCTGCAAAATGCAAGGCATGTTCCACAATTCTACATAAGAAAGCTTTCTGTTTATGTCAGGGTTGTATGCAGAATGAATATGTGGAATCTCTTGACTTTTCTCCTTCTGGGTGTACTAGTCTGAATAGGTAAAATGTTAGGAGTTTCTGGCTTTGAAAGAAAAACATTATTTTCATATATACTTCACCTTTAACGTCAAATTAGAAAAAGTCATAGATTTTCCTGATAAATATCAGCACCATTCCTTACACTTTTTGTCCACTTAAGTCACAACTGTATTCCCCTCTCTATATGTAGTGTTACTTTTTCCTAGACCTATTGTTTTGGTATGTTATTTTTTCCCCACTTACTCTCCCATTGTTTTGGTTTTTCTGTAATCGGCATCTTCTTTTTTCTTGTTCTGATGAATTTTCAGTGCTTCTCTTTTCTTTCAATCTCTGAATTAATGGGAACTTTTCCTGCCCAATTTCAGAAGCTTTCAGATCTTTTCTTCTCCTCTCTGCTGTAGCATTTTTTCCCACTTACTCTTCCATTGTTTTGGTTTTTCAGTTCCTTTTTCTGTAATCGGCATCTTCTTTTTTCTTGTTCTGATGAATTTTCAGTGCTTCTCTTTTCTTTCAATCTCTGAATTAATGGGAACTTTTCCTGCCCAATTTCAGAAGCTTTCAGATCTTTTCTTCTCCTCTCTGCTGTAGCATTCTCATCATTTTCTTGACACTGCTTTTCTTCAACTACTGCTCTTCAAACATTACAATATCTTTCAGCACTTGAGTAATGTGGCCAACAATCATGTCACTGGAGTTAAGACTGAATAAATTTAAGCAATCTCTGTCGACCAAAAGAAACCATGTACAGCAATGTATCTGCTAATAGTTTTAAATCCTAAAGAAGTTTTCAGCATTCAGAAACAAGGATTGATCCTTTCTATTCACATTCTTGTATCTTCCTAAACTTAACACCCACATGACCTTGCATATTGTACTGGTGCTCCCTAAGTCTCTTTTCGCCTTCAGTTTTTAGCATCTTCATTCCCCTGTCTCAGCCCAAAATTTGAACAATTGACGTAAAAGTCTTGGGCAACCATCTGAATATTATTCAGAGACTCTGGAAAGCAGTCTGCAGCATTCCTACTATATGCCAACCCCTAGACTTCAGTGAAAACAACACTGTGAAACAGTTAAAGCAACCTCTTCAGTGTCCACTGAAGTCTAGTAGCAAATACAAGGTCTATTGTCACCCTAAGCATATGGCATTTTGCCTGAGTTAAAGTACATCATAGCTCTGTGTGTTAATTCTTTATAAATAAAGCAGTATGACTACTCTTTTCAGGGCCCGCAGGGACTAGCCCAATACTACCCACTTTTAATTGTGTCTAAAAATACATATTTGCTTACTCAGTCAGCTTTTACATTTATTTCCCTAAATGTATAAAATGGCTGTGATGCTGCAGTACAACATTGTGTGACCACGCTGTGTCTTGGGGTTCATTCATCAAATTACAAAGGCACTGCAATCAGACAGAGACCAAGCCAAGTCACCCCAGGCAAGCAAGTTTCAGGGGAAAGTAGTCTTGACAGAAGATATATTTTAATAGGCTGTATTTAACAAACAAGACTGAATCTTATTTTGTGTTTTCAGAATTTAAAAACTGCTTCTCTTAGGGATTTTTGGCTGTATATGCTCATTATATTTTCTCAGCACCTGATCCAAACAGAAATGCACATCTCCTTCTGCCAAGAGATATCTCATACCCTAGGGAGATGAAGAAATTTTTATACCTCATGACCATAATAGCTTTTACTTTCATACCTTTCAGCCTGATGTGGTCATAGTATCAGGAGTAGAAAAATGTAGGACAGAAAACATGGAAAATATTACTGGTGCAGAAAGTTTCACATGAATCAAAAATTATTTCTTGATAGCATTGGATGCCATATCTAACCCAAATATTCTGACTCTACATTTCCAGTGCAAATAATTTATAATGGTGCAAGTAAGTTAGTGGGAAATCCTATGAAGGAGGCGCAAATATCAGCGTAAAACAAAGGGGCAATCACTGCTTAAGACAGACAAATGGATCAAAGCCGGCACATGTTCTACCAATAGTTCCTAGTGTATAACCACTAGGTTAAGTGCTGAGCATGAAAATTATCCATTTATTGCTGTAATCTGCTACAGTACTAAGAAGAGAAAAATATGTTGCTAAAACTAGAATATATTGCACTTTGAGATGTTCAACTCGGAGAGATGTGTTTAACTCAGAAAGACACCGTACCCATAGTACATGTCTATGCTCTAGCTGGTCACTGGTTCAAGAGTAAATCTTCCTAATTCTTTTAAAATTATTTTAATTCTTGCACCAAATTGCTGATATCCTGAAATCCACGCATATACCTGACAACAACCTCAATTTTTAGGCCCTCAGATAAGTTACCCCAGTCCTATTACCTATCCCATATTCATACAAATATATAATTTGCAAAATGATACATAGCTTCATCTGCTGCGTGTTCTTTCACTTTGAGGGGAAAGAGCAAGAGGTTTTTTGGGTTTTGGGTTTTTTTTTTCCTCTGTTTGTTTGTTTTGATTTTTGGGTGTTGTTTGGTTGGTTGGTTTTGGGGTTTTTTTAATATCAGTTACCCAAATCATACTAAGACAAACTTTAAAAATGCACAGAAATATTTAACTGCATCATGCCTTGACTTAAAGCTACAAGGGCATCCAACATTAGATACAAACCAGTTTTGTGCCAGGGGTTTAAACAGCACTAGTCCAAGCACTACAGATGCATTCAAGTGACACCAAGCCAGCTGAAAGAACAAACAAAAAGCTGATGCATAGTATTTTCATTCAGGAATATCTGAAATACACAACTAAGGCTTGGGGAAGAAAATTTCAACTCTTACTACATACTCCATAGTGTTACCTGGAAGTCTCCTTGCAGTCTCTACCAGCAATGCTGCAGAAATTCATTACATTTTTAGCCAGCAATCCCTTTTCCAGCAAGCACCTATAAATGACTTTATAAAAACCCCAGAAGCTCAGCTGTTACAAATTAGCATAAGTGGACCAATTTAAAGGAGTTGTGCTGATTTACACCTGATCAGGGTTTAGCTTTTGACAACGCTGTTTGGGGTTTTTTTTCTGTTTTAGTTCTAATATGGCAATCAAATTTGCCCATAGGCTTCATTAAAAATACTACTTTAGGCATCAGGAGGCAAAGGAGCACAAGAAAGACAAAGTATGTCCCATTGTATATAAAAGTTGGTATTAATCTTAAGTTATAAACTGGATCAGATGCATGATACCTTTACAGTACCTGCAAGACTGAAAATTAGTATCAAAGGTCCAAAGGACTGGATTATTAAAGTAAATGTTAACAGAGTTGAATTCTTAAAGTTTTCTCAATTTATATGTTCATGGTTCTGCAGACTGAAAATGGATGTAACTCAAGTCTTGAATCATAAGGACCTGATCCCACTGAAGGTAAACAGAATCTTGCTCCAGGAGAAAGAAACATGGGTGTCAAGAAAGGAAGTTTTGTTAATTATCTAAAATTCACCTCTGCACACATGTTTCTATTGTGTTATGTGCTCCAGTTTTAAGCAGGTGTTTCTTAGGCCTTTTTTTTTAACGAAATTGTTCTATGGGAGACTTCCCTTTGTTTAGCAAAGAAATTACAGTGATATCCAGTGTCCATGTACCTCTGTATATGTCCATAATATAACCACATATGGCCACAATATAACATTATTCCACAGCTTTGTCCCCATCTTTCTTTCCTCCACTCATTGCAGTCATTCTCTTTCCACCGACAAACTGACCACTGTGATGTCATTCCATCACCATACCAAGCTGTGAGCCACCAAGAGCTACACTGTGGAGGAGACGATGAAGTGGGATGACCCTTCATGAAAACTTTTATGCAGAGCTCCCACGTCCCACATCAGTGACTACTCATTTACTGAACTCTTATAATTGTTTGAAAATTACCATTTCAACCATTCAGAGATAAGCCTACAATGCTGTGCTGGAGAGGGCTTTTGTAACCTCTTTTATATGGGGAATACATTTGAGGAATATCTTTGGGGAATACTTAAGAAAAAAGGGAAATTCTAACTAGATCATATTACACGTTTCTAAAATTAGAAACATTTAGTCTTTTCCCAAAGGGCCCTGATATATCCAGTAATAGCTATTACTAGCATTTCAGATGCACACAGCTGAGGAGAGGAGGAAGTTTATTTCCACAGCTTTGCAAAAGACACAGTTCAAAATACCAGATTTGAATGGGATCAAGATTAGTCTTCTGACTTCAGTCAAAGGGATCATCTAATTCATTCTTCTGTTCTGTAGCATAATCAGTTATTCCAATAGCGTTAGCAGCTAGATGTTTGTTCAGTCAGTTCCTAAAATAGTGAAGATGCAGATTCATGACCTTTCCAATGCTTTTCACCACCTGTATTATCAGACAGGTCTTCCAACCTAATCTAAATGTTCCTTGATGAAGTTTTAGTCCATTATTTCTTATCCTATCAAAGATGGACAAAGAAAATGAATATTTTTATGTTCATTGATAGTGTTACATGTTAGAAAATCATTATAATTTCTGTTCATAATTTTTCTTTTTCAAAGCATTCCTTTCATTAAATCTTTCTTTGATGGTGGTGTTTTTTAGATCTCCAATCACCCAAGGCTTTAGAAAAGGGGTTCAGAATTCTGAATTGAAATTGGGTGACCAGAAATGTAATTTTTTATAATATAAACAAACAAAACCAAAACCAGCTACAAAACCCAAGCAAATAAAAAACAAAACAAACAAACAAACCCTACCAAACAAAAAACGCAACAACAACTAAACTTCATGCTCGATACTTCTTACTTCATAGCATACTATGGTGACAGCTTTGCATCTAAAACAGTAATTGAAAAGCAAATATGCAAAAGCTAAAATATCCTGAAATACATAATGATAGAACTAGCAGAGTTAACAAGCCAGTACAAAGCTGCCTAGAGTAAAATCAGAAATAATTACTGGTTACAAAAAGTCTTGTTGACAGCATTTAATGCTGGTCCCTTGAATTATGAGAAGCATGCCTTCAGGGCAGAATGCATTTAATGCTTGAAAGTCAGGAGTATACTTCCAGTTGGCAGTTTTAATAGCACACTTCCACGCTGTGCTCATTTTTATATTGTGAGTAAGCAGCTTCTCAAGGAAATCACATTGCAGTCAATGTGCTTGTGTAGGAATTTGTTCTTGTCCACATCAGTTGGCAGAATAGCAAGTATACGAGAGCTGGCCAGGTGGTTCAGCTTAATGCCCATGAGAAAGTGGGCCTTCCTGGTTTTAACTGTACCTCTGGAAGGAATTCAGATACAAAACCCAAAGCATGCTTGATTTGAATACAGTAGCAACTTAGATGTAGCCAAGATTCTGAAACAGCAGAAAAACCAGTTTTAGAAGCTAGCAGGTTTGGGTTAAACAGTTTTCAAGAGGGATTCGTCAGTCTAGTTGTGATAGTTTCTCTCTGACTGCTGGACGACAACATCATGTAACCTGGGATATACAAAGAATGGTTCTACTGGTACTCATCCTGAATTGCGTAGTTGAGAATTAAAATGATGTGACCCATCAGAGAAGCACACTTCCTCATCAGCCTTGCTTCCCTTCCAGATTTAGTACAGGCCTTGGAAGATGTTGAGCCATTACTTGCAATTATTACTATCCTTTTCTCATCGCACCTCTGTTTAACTTTTTGCAGAAAGAAAACATGCAAATCTTGTCTGTGAACAGCTCTGTAAAAAATACTAGTCAAAATTAAATCTTACTGTTAATTGTACATAAAGCTCAGATTAAATTTAAACCATTTAAAAAAAAAATTAAAACAATACAATTACAGATCCAAGCAACCACTGTTTGCATAGGTTTACAGTAGAGTCTGATAACACTTCTAAACAAAAGTTGTTAGGCAGTAAATCCATTGTGGTTTTGCATGTGGATATACTCAATTGATCGATATTAACTATATTCAGATAGCAACAGAGAGCAGAACATTGATACAGCATCACCCTCCTACAGTCACACATGTAAATACAGTCCCCTCTGATCTTCATTCAAAGGCAGTATCTCAGCTGAAAAAGCATGTCCATAGTACAACCAGATAGCGATTTTCCAAAGTTTTTGAAAAGTGTCAGCATCTCAATCGTTTGTAAACCACGAGGAACATGTTAGGGAGACACAGAGTGATACCAGACCACAATTCAGAAATTTTCAGGATGCCTCAATCATAAGCTGCCGGCTTTCTCCTAAGTGAGAGCCTCCTGGGGTATGTTCATGACATTGTGCTACTTTAAGGAAAGACTTTTATTAATGCAACCTTTCTTTTTGTGTGTAGGGTGTCTAGGTCCCACAGGCAGCAAGCAGTAGCCTCACGGAAAACTGCTGTTTAGCTGAACTGCGCTTCACAGATGTTTTTTGTGGGCACCGTTCTCAGGACACGCAGTACCGGGTTAAAGATTATGCCGCCTTTAGAAATCCAACAGTTATTTGTCACCTCAATGCTGACCCTGTTTTCAGGGCACAAAACAAAGGAAAGAAACAGTTTATGTCTATGCCTGGATCTTTCTAGCAGAGACACCCTGTTCTGCACTTAGCAGGTATGCCAATGCCTCTGAAATCCACATCTCCTCACAACTGACCAAGCGACACTGCCCTACAGGCTTCACATGTTGTATTCCAGGTAACAAATGCTGTCTTGTTTTGGGAGAAACTGCCCGCAGTGCTGCAATTGCTTCTGGTTGCATTATATTTGACAAAAATTCTCCCTCAGGAATTTTAACAAACTGTTGGAGCCACAGGGTTAAAAAAGCCTAGTCTCAGAGTCAGGAGAGGGAGGGATAAGAAAGAAAAATAATAATAGGAATCACCTAATTACTTAATAATAGGTTTAAAAAGAACCTATAGCTTTTACTGGTATTAAAGGCTTCTGTTCTTTCGTTTTTTTCTTGTGCTCTTTTCTGCTGAAGGTCAAATGCTCATGTGGAATTCCTTTTTTCCTGCATATGCTGCAATCTGCAAAGAAGCTTATCCTTGACAACTTTATTAGACCACTGAAATTTCTCAGGGGTCAGACACTTCCTTTTCTTCAGCCCCTTTAGTCCCTTCTTGCTCTTGTCAACACATCCTTAGCCAAAATGTTTCTCTTGTTATAAAGAAATAAACATAGAGCCATAGAAACAGGGGAATTAGTATCTAGGATTTCATTGTAGTGCTTACACCCCCAGATGGAAAGACTTGAAGTAAACAAATAGACAGGAAAATGTGAGGTAACTCTGCTTTCCTGAACACCCATTGCTCTTCCTTTGTCCATTGATGTAGTCACTCCATCATAAAAGGACACTAGGTTGGTCAGGCAGGACTTGCCCCTGGTGAAACCACGCTGGCTGTCTCAAATCACCTTCCTGTCCTCCATGTGCCTTAGCAGAGCTTCCAGGAAGATCTGTTCCATGAGCTTCCCAGGCACAGAAGTGAGGCTGACAGGCTGGTAGTTCCCAAGGTCCCCCTTTCTACCCTTTTTAAAAATGGGCACAATGTTTCCCTTTTTCCAGTCACTTCTCCTGACTGCCATGACTTTTCAAATATCACATCAAGATTATTTCTTTTCATCAAACAACATAACATTCTCTTAATATTACCTCATTTGTTGTTAAACATCCTCAGGCTGGTAAAAAATGAGGAAATCTCCTTAATAAATATTTTTAAAACAAGGTTAAGATGTAAGTAATTTTTAATTTTAGAACATATAAATACAGCCACACATATGTATGGATTAATGGCATATGGATTACATGTGTTGTTAGCATTTTATTCAAAGTCATTTTTGTTTAATATGTGCTAAAGAAATTCTGTTGGGTAGAATAATTTTCATACTTATGGGGAGTAATCTCCAGCAAATTAGAAGAAAAATAAACTGAAGCAGGAGACAATTCCATCCTTCCCAACAGTACTCTTATAACAAGATAAACTTTTTTCTTCTGATACTTGAATCAGGTCTTCTGCCTTAACATTCTCTGCTCAGCTTCCAGTACACCTGCAAATTCTGCCACCTACATCCACTGTTTAATGTCTCCCAGCTATATCCCTAGGGATTTTTTTTTTTTAAATATCTGTTAGAAGTCTTGCTGTTTCTCTCAATGAAGTTCATGATGAAGATTTCATTGAGTTCAAAGTGAGTGGGGATAACTTACCATCTGATTATAAAATAATTAGTTCTCAGCACTAGATATACTCACTTTTGTTAACATGATGCTATGGATATTTCCAGGTCATTTGAATGTATCTAGGTAGAGAAAAATCACCCTTTCTGGAAATGTAAAGGATAGGTTCCTGTGAATAATTTCTGCTTTTCACTAAAACAGAAACCATTCTAGCACTAGGAAAATAAATCAGTAGAAGCATACTCCAAAAAGATCTGTAAGATTTAGTGTAGTCTCTAGCCTCTTAAAACAGTATCTGGTCACTCCTGGGTCACCGTCTCCCCTAAATGAGTTCCATTCAGCTGTATAGATTTATTGTTAGGAGAAACTTTCAACAAATTCCTGTAATTTATGTTCTTTTATCTCAGCTCCTGACATAAATCCTATCAGGACAGCTTGATGCCTCTGGCAACAGGCTTAGCTCATAAGTTCCACCTGGAAGGTAAATCATCATCCACCTTGAAGCATGTCGTGAGTTGATCCCTCCAAAATGAAAATTTATACTTCTATAATAACAACAACTCTAATATTGGCCTTGTAGCCTGCAGACTTCGGAACAGAGGCACACGTGATCTCAACTGCATTACTTGCACCAGTCCATGAAGAACACCTTAGCTATACATTCTAGCTAAGACTTCCGTGTCATACTGTCGACCTTAAATTGGTAGGTTTTGAGCATTAACATCCTCCTTAAGAAAGAATTTTCAGACTTTGTTTATTGCCTCTCATATATTCAGGGAAATAAAAGACTTTGTAAAAGGAAATATAAAATCTATAAATGGTCTTTTTGTATTTCAGGACATTGATACAATGTGGCTTTTCACAACCACCACCTGTGGGCTTGTACCTTGACCTCTGACTCGTTAAAATTTAAGAAGCCTATTCACAAGGCAGCATCTCTTACCTCTCTCTGTTGTAACTGTGGACTCTTTGACAATATAGGTGTTTACAAGGGAGAAACGCATACCTGAGAGAGATAATAATGAGCTGTACTACCATAGATTCACTTTTTATTGATTAATTATTTAGCATATCCACAAGAAGACTAAACATTTAGACCTACTGGGTACCTACCACATGTATGAAAAGTATAATGGTATCTTGTCAGCTGCATACCTTACTCTGGAAAATTATCCTCCTCATAAAATATTTATTTCTCTGTTTAGACATAAAGTAATAGAAATAATGATGCTTGCAAAATGATCTAGTGGAGAGAAGATCAAAATATCAAACACAATGCCACTGCACAAACAACAAAAACCTACATAAAAGTTGCCAATATATAGCACTGACACCAGTTAAAAATATTTTTGCAATAGGGACTAAAACATAAGACTAAAGGTAAGTACTTTATATCCTAGTTTCCATGCAGACATTTTCTGCCTGTCATCTTGCTGCCTTGGTTGGCAAACTCACAAGGTATCCTGAAGCCCTGCAGGATACTGCTGTGGGAAATGCAGCCTCATTGGCAACAAAAACAGTTCAGCATGGTTGAAAAATGAGAGCTGAGACATTGTCTGATGGTAGTCTTAAGTTACAATCATGAGAAATAAAAACTATTCATGGAGACAACATCAAAGGTAAGCCAAGTAGGCTGATGCAAATAAGTGCATTCTACAGTTTCGCAGCAGATAAAAGATAGGCTTTGCAAACACTGTAAGTGCATTTATGATTTACTAACCCCTTTGCATTAGTTAATTACCTTCTCTATTTTCCAAAGTAAAGAGCTTTTTCCTAATCACGATTCAAATGAACTAAAATTGTGACCAAAATTAAAATGACAAAATATCTATTTTTAGACCTTCTGCTGTTCTTGATTTGAATTACAAGTTGCATGTGCCATTTAAGCAGGCTTGACTTTTTGAAGACAAAGTTCTCTCATGTGAATACAGTGTGATGGAAATAATGTACCATTTAAAAAACCCTCAACTTTGAATACACATCGGTCAGTTTCCCAATTGCTAGATAAAACAAAATCACATTAGACATCCTTGCAGATTTTAAGGGCTCTAAAAGCAAACGTGAACAGCATTTAGTCAAATTGGTGTGGGACATGGAACCCAAAGAGCATTTTTCCTTTCTAGTCACAGTCCCTGAGAAAGCATTCACAACTTGAAGAATAAAACGTAGGTATACTCATGCATCTGTCGTCTGAAAAATTAGTCTGTAGTTTATATAGAGAGAATAATCTCTCCAGAAAGATGCATTAGCTGCCAGCACCAAAGCTCCTGAGAGTTCACACTGATCTACCTTTAAAAAGGTTCATTTATTTAAAGTACACGCTACAAAATACTCATCACATGATCAAATGGAGTACAGAACCATATCCTACCTTGTCTTTGCAAAAGCAAAGTTCTCAGAGGTATCAAAGTCCTCAGGATCTTGGTATTGGTATCAAACACAAAGGAAAACATTTCTTCCTACAAGAGAAAATGGGAACCACCACCATGGTTTTGCTTTTCAAATAAAAACCCAGAGATAGTTCTTCATCAAACCTTAAAATTCATTCCTCTTCAATTTTTTCCTCCTTGTAATGTCTTTCCTACTGCATAAAAAATATATAAATTCAACTTGCACTTCATGTTATTTGCCAGACAAAAATAACAATGTGCAAAGAATACAGAAGAATGTTCATCAATACCTCTCATGCACATATTTTCATTTATTTCCTAGGACACTGTAAATGTGTCAGGCAAACTCAGTGAAATCTAACTTGCAATAATGAATCCTTGTAAGGAATTCTGTAAGCTTTGTGTCCTTGAACAGTTATTTCAAATGTAGAAAATACATATTTGTAGGTGTGAAAAAAGGAGATAAAGTAAAGGATAACCTTCTACTTCAAGGCAGTGTTCATATTCTGAGAACATATCCCCTTTACAAGTCTTGCAATATGGTTATTGATGACTTTTTGTATGTCCACCGCAATTTGAAGCCTTAATCACTGTGCTCAACATACTCAAATTGTAAAAAAAAAAAACAAAAACCAAAAAAAAAAAACCAACCCAGCACAAATCAAAGTTCGACCCTTTCCCAAGGAGTTTGCACATGCAAGACAGGAGAAAAGAAACTACTTAGAGGGCAAATTCAGAAGACAGTTCCTCAGGGACCCAAAAAATGGACTTTATTTGTTGCTATTGCTCATTAAAAAAGCACCCTATGCTGATGTTGCCAAAAGAAGATATGCCAAACACATTCTATTTCTTTAATACCAGATGGCAGAAGGAAGAAAATACTGGTATATAATATTCTATGAGTTTATAAACCTATATCATGCTAAAAGATAAATGCTTAAGGGAAGCTATAGACCATAATATAGATTGTGTAAAGTCACATTCCAGATTTCCATTTCTAAAAGCACAGGAATAAAAAGTAAAGAAAGGAGGGAGAAAGAGTCACAAGAACTGAAATCACTAGAGGCTTGCACATCCTTGCATCTCCTACTTCACACTGTGATAATGAAAACTCCTCTGGGCAAAATGAATACATGATCTTATTAAAGCCATGGGAACCATATTAAATTGCACGGGCCATGGTTTTACTAAGGGTATTGAGGGACCAGCGCACACTGGGGCGTGAGTACATTGAGGCAGGAAATGAAATACAGAAAGTTCTGTATCAATAATTAATGCTTTTTTTTCCCACAGGTTTTTCAGCCTCTCATACATACTACAGAGAGGGAGTCCAAAATAGCACTGTCAATGACCATAGCTTGACCATAGCCTATGTAACACAAAGGAAAATGTATGCTGTATTTAATACTATTAGTTCTGATATTATCTTATTTGCTGTGTTGTGTATCATGAATTGTACTACACTGCACAGTCACAAAGAACATTCTTTCAATAGGAGCGGGTATGAAGTTCTTACGAACAGCTTAGTCCATAAAAGTCAATATTAGGGTTAAATTAAGAAAGACTAAAATATGATGCCTCCCAAAGCAGTACTAAAATCCCTTATACTTTTTGATGTTATTTCTCAGGGAATGAAGCAGAGGATATTTCTGAGGAAGAAGTAACTAATTACTGATTAAAAATATAAAAATTGGCTTGCAGCAAACTATATGATGCCTGTGGCATGATAAAAGCAATGGTTTATATACAAGTAACATTTTTTAATGAGACAAATATTCTGCATACTTATATTTTTGTTAGTTATATTTTTTAATCTATTTCTATAACGTGTTCCACATGCCTTTGTGGTATCTGGAGTGTTATCACTCAGTAGGAACTAGACCCATATATCCAATGAGACAATTTTGGGCTCAAAATGTAGAAGTAGTGATGCAATTAAAATACTAGATTATTCCTGATATGGAATAACTTACTATTTAATTAGCTAAATCATACAGAATATTATTCAATAAAAATTCTAATAGCAAAGAAAATTCATGGGTGAAAAAAAAAAGCAAGAGGATCTTGCAAGCCATTATGGTTTCATTTGGATCAAGATTTTCAACCATCTTCAAGTTTGAAAGTGTTACTAACATAACAGTTTTTATTCTTAGAAACTGCCACATCTGTCTATTGAAATGAGGGTTGCACTGGCACAGGTTTTGTTTTGGGGCTGGGGTGTTTTCTTGTTTTCTTTTAACAGAGCTGTCTCTTTTTTTCAACTTCTTAGTAAGATGGCAGATCGCCTGCTTTCATATGCAGCAAGAATCTGCTTTTGTAAAAGCTTATTCTCTCCTGCCAGCCCATCATATCTGCTCACCTCTAATTAATGAACCAAAATGGAATGGATCTGAAATGGCTTTATCGGTTTTTTATCATCTTTACTGATCCGGGAAAAAAAAGCAAACACTACTTCAGCTCCCAGCAGCATCAATCACAGTTTCATTAATAACCTCTTGAGGAGCTGATTTATAAAAAATAAAGGAACACAGAATGATCTAGTTTAAAACTAGATTCATTTATTTTAATTTTATTTCAAAATTACTCTCTTTTCATACTAATCTGCAGTCATCAGACACCACGAAGACGAAAACACAGCCTGTCATGAAAGGTTCTAGCCCAAGCACTTCCTGAGAAATCAGAAGCCAAATCATGCAGAAATAAGCCGGGCATAAAAGTGAGTTACCCAGAACTGGGCAATAGAGCGTAATTTCATGTACAGATTTCAGAGGTGGAGAAGAAAGATGTTACCATAACTCTTCAAATAGAGAAGATGTGTTAACTTTCACTACTCATGAAATACGGTGCTATTAATTCAACAGGCATGCCATATTCATTTCTGAATACATAGCATTTTAGACCATTCATTAGAATCATTGGCAAATGAGGAACTGCAACATTGCCTCTTGCGTACTTGCCTCCTGTCCTCTTCCTCCAGTACTGTCAGTGTCAGTTAAAAGCAGTAACAATGTGACAGTAATGCCTTTAATAAAGCAACCCGTGCTCACGCTCCTGAATGTTTAAATACAGCCACCATTCCTTTTTAATACAAAAATAGTTATAAACTATATAACTATAGTTATATATTCCCTCATATTGCCATGGCAAATTGCTGAAACATAAAGCTAACAAAAACTGTGAAAAGACATGCACATTCACGTCTCTCTCTAAGCATGCTCTACATGTCAAACATTACCAATGTCAATGTTTTTAGATGTTATTAATTCAGCACACTACATACACTCTCTCTGTACCCTGTATCTGACGTAGGCGTCACAAGAAATAGAGACTTCTTTTTATCTTAAGGAATTCACATACGTTTGGAGTTAAATCTGCATTAAATCACTGAATATACAAGCAATATAATCTCAGAATTTGGAGGGGTTTTTTAATTGATAAGCATACACAATATATGTTTTTAAAGCAGTCACAAGGGAACTGTGTCCTGTGGTATTACACAACAGACAGAACTGTGGGTTCTAGACACAGTATAAACCAAAAAGAATAAATTAATTACTTTAACACTTAGGTTAAAGTTAACAAAACCTGCAGAGTTTTTACAGGAATTACAGGAAGAAGCGTGAGAAAGCATCAAGTAAGGATTGCACTTACACCGAGTGTAAGGATTTCATCTTCCACCTCAGAACATGAATGAATGTTCTTCTCAGATTGTGCAGCAGTGAATCTGGGTTAGAAATATCAACAATAAAAGGAGTGTTTAAACTGTATTGGACATAAATCTACTGAAATTCCAAAGAAGCGGTTGTTGAAAGGCTGATATTTACAACCCAAATGTTGGCGCAACAGAGTCACAGTAGGCAAGGACTTGAAATCAGGAGGTTCTGTTCCCATCTCTGCTACCACTATGTAATTTTGAAGAAGTCTTTCTACACCTTTCACGTTGTGTTTATGCACCTGATAACTTACACTCTCTACGATACAAGACAGGGTACTGTATGCTCGTCCAGCATGCACCCCCCCGGTTTGACTAAGGCCTCCCCATGTCACTAATACAACAGAGAGCACCCATTAATAAACACCCAAGTCACCCTTGATTGTGCAAAGCAAGTGAACTATTGTGTTCAAGTAATCACTCCTCTCAGTGGCTCCAGTTCTTGATTTGATCTGCAGGAGTTTTAGATACAAACTATGCTTTCTAACAAGATTTTGTGCTAGTACTGAGTATTCCATGGTGAATTAGTTTATTCAGCAGCTGTCTGCAAGAGTTAGAATTATAAGAAAAAATCCAGTTTAGAAATAAACTATTGATCAGGAAAGAAAGAAATTAGGGGTGACAGGTGATAGAAGAAGCTTGAAGAAGCTAAACTGGTCATTCACACACAACAAAATTGCAGTATTTGAAGATACAAAATCAAAAGTGATTCAGTAAAAAGGTCATAGAAATCGCTGAACAGAAACTTACACAATTTGTTTGCTGAGCTGATAATTGACAGAAAAAGTAAAATAAAATAAAAAAAAATTAGTCTGATATGCCCCAAAAAAACCTGAAAATATCCAGAGTTATAACACCAGCGTGCATGAACAGGAAGAAAATTTGGCAGATAAATGTCAGAAAGCAGCCAAGAACTTGGAACAGAAAGAGAGGTAAAGCAATGCAATATGAGGGAAGGAGTTAAACGAATGTTAGTCAGTCAGCTGTTGTAGGTCTGTAAGGACCAAGAGATATGTTGATAGTCTCATGATATATATAGAGAAACATGGCATTTGTCATCTCTAGGCAATGTCCTATGCTTCATTAAATGTTTAAATAATTGGGAAAGGTATCTAGAAAGAAACTGGCACATTTTGTCACTGCAGGCTTCTAAATAAAGAACAAATTGAATCAAGAATCTGTAGTTAAATTTCCAGATTTAAAGTATCAGTAGCAAGCTCCAAGCTGTAATTATATTCTTACTTTCAAGCAAAACCAAAAAAACTAAGTCTGGAAAAGAAACACTTTTAACACTGTTGGAAGACACTGATAAAAAGACATGACTACTTTTCTAATTGTTATTTTACTGTACTTGATCTACTTACTGCATTTAGTTAGCAAACATACATGAATTTTGTATATTTTGATGATCCACATACATTGCAAATACAATGCTTCAGTATAGAGTGGAATATTAGGACAGGTGAACATGGACTTCTATGCAGATATGTCTGATAAAAATCTCTCCAAGGGAGAATAAAAGTTCTAAGTTTGGTCTTCAGACACTGTAAAAAAAATATTACTTTGCTTCCTTCTTCATGCCTGGCCCTGGATCTGTGTGGCAGATGGTTAAGAATTTTTCAATGCACCCCAAAGAGTTAGAGTTTCAATCAATTTATCCTTAGTTGATGACATTGTCCTTCTCCCCAAAAGCCATATGAAAATTAGACAATGATTTATGTTATGGTATATGTGACCAGTGTCTCTGTATTGCACAAAGTCAAGGAAATAGAGGTTAGGAAGGAACACAGCTGGGAAAAGGGAGAAAGAATTGCCTACTCCATGACATCAAGAAAATTGTAGTTTGAATTTGAGAGATGAAGAAAGAGTCATGTAAGAACAGAAAATAAAGCAACCCATTATTACAGCTGGTAGTGATCTGTATTACTGAATCAGCTCTCACAAAGAAAGGTATAGGTCCAAGCCATGATGGTTAGTACTAGTTCTTGAATCCTCAAGAGCTCTCACCAGTATTCAGTGGTATGTGGGCACAGAATCAAGCTCGTCTATTTTTCCTGCCCTATATGAAATGTTTGGGTTTTCTTTTCAGGCCACGAGATTAAAGTCAATTGATTTGAAGCATTTAAATTTTTGCTTTCAGGTATGTCACTAGAAATGTGTGGTGAGACTGCAAGTGTGGCTCTGAAGTTAAACAGCACATGAGGCAAGAAAGGCAAGGATGAAAACTGGAGTTTCAACAAGGAAAAATAAAATTAGAAAGCTACTAGTTTTCATCTTCTATACGATATTAGTGCCTTTAAAGAAATCTGCAAGACTTGAAGACAAGAAAGGCTTGTTATAGGCCAAAGTAGACTGAAGTGATGGTAAGGAGGTCAGGAGGGGATGTATGAGGAGCAACATATGGGGAACATGTTCATGTGTTCTCAGGCTGACACAGCCAAATATGTCAAAGCTCATCTGCTGAAGAGTGAAACTTCTGGGCTTGTCTGTTTTTAATTCCATCCATCAACCCATCACACTTGCAAAGAGGTTTTGAAAACCTAGAAACGAATGCTGAGATAATCATCTATGTGATAGAAATGGGCTTTTACATGTGGTCACACAATATCAATGGGACATCCAAGTGCACAAATAGCATGAAATGCAAAAGTTGCAGAACAGCTTTCCACATGCCCTGACACTTCCATGATATGGCAGCAGTTCTTTATTCCGCAGTGAAGCCAATCCTTAAAATCACTACATCAAGGAAAAGAAAGCAGGGCAATAATTTCCCTATAACTAACATAAATGTTTATCAAGTTACTTATTTTCATTACATCTGAATGATTTTGACATGAGAAAAATCTAGCTATTCATTGTCTCCCTTCCTTTATGTTTAAGACTGTGTATGAAAATGCTTTCTGTTTTCTCCAGCTATGCTAATTAACACACATCTACTTAGTTAAAGTTTTTATGCTCTCTTGTAAATATCTAGTACTAGCCTAGGATGGTCATATATCTGATTCAATAAGGGCCTTTACTATGAGAGCCTCCAATGATTTCAAGTGCCTCTGTTAAGTGCTCCACCGCCTGGCCTTCCCACTTTAGAACCAAACCTATAGCATACCAAGGACTATAAAAACAAGAAAACATTAGTTCCAGAAAATATGTATGTGGGTAAGAAATATTGCTAACATACAAGAAATGACAGCTGTGAATACATGTAAGCCTGGACTGAACTACTTTACCCATGAAAATAACACATTACAACAAGGATTCTCTGTTTATTAAATACATAGAATCATAGAATCGTAGAATGGTTTGGTTGGAAGGGACCTTAAAGATCATCTAGTTCCAACCCCCCTTCTGTTTATTAAATAAATAGGTTATTCTAATCTGCATTTAAAGAAATTTCATCAACTTTTTTGGCTGTTTAGTAACCTCAAGCTTTTCTGTAATTTATTGGAACGTATTTTATTAATTTTATTTTATAATATTTATAACAAAACTTAAGCCTCTCTTGGGTGCTTGTGTTTATGCCATTGTTAAATAAGCTTATCTCTCCAGGGATTCTGGGAATGAAAATTACTTCTACAAGGGGGCCATACTTGAGTTTTGGGATCAGGTGAAAACAGTTATGCAGAAGCCTCCTGAGCAATCTAACAAGGTCTACGACTGCAGCTTTCACTTCCCCTTTTCCTCACACAATTGTGCTTTCAGTTTATCCGACAGATCTGCTGACATCACAGACCCTGAGATGTCATGGAAGCCACAGCTGCCTGAAGAGCTGCAGACCACCTCTCGTTAAGCCTACTTGCTCACCACTGAAATGAAAAATAAGAAAGATGCAAATAGGTAGATGAATAGGAAAAGGAAAGGAGTAATAAAAGCACTACTGACATAATTAATTCACATTTTTTCAAGCAATCTCATCTCTTAAGAGAATACTAATGAGAGATTAGCATAATCCATCTCAAGAAAAAAGAGGGGGAAAGACTGTTTTCCTAGACTGCCATTTTATCTCTTTTTTATTAACATAATTCAAAGGTCATTACATTATTAAAACAAGTAAGGTTAATCCCATGTGAAGCATCATGAACCCTTCTTGCATGCTCTGTGATTTTTCTTTTCCTAGGTAGGGACAGAAACCACAACTGGAGACTCAGCAGTTAGAGTGTAGCTGCTGCCCCAGCTGCGCTATTATGACCGGTGGGAGGACCACAGGGGAGAACCTAAGAGGTCCTTTCCAAGGATGGCTAAAAGTCACTGGGTTTAGGGCACCCCTGTGGCAAACCTCCAGATTCTGCTTCATTTTTATGTTCCATTTTGGACGTCAATCACACCCTCGAGACTGAGGATCTCTAAGATGTAGAACTCATTTGTTCTACTATGTACTTCTGTGCTGGCAGCTGCAAAAGGGCCATTTCCAGGATCATTGTCAGTAGCATGCACTTCTGTAGTTGCACAGACAAAAGATTTGGACATCAATCCAACAGGGCATAAGAATAGCATTTTAACACAGCATTTCAGTGTGTATTAGCTGCATAAATAAAAAATTCCCTCTACATCTATTAAAATTTATCATTCTAATGGAAAGTCTGCACTCATCGTCTTACAATTTAGCTGGATCTTGAATCCTTGCTTTGTTACAAAAACAGTCTTTTGAGACTTAAAAGGATACACATCCATAAATCACATTTAGCTACATTTACATCAACAGCTATTATTCGCTTGCTTCTGAAATAAAGCCCTTCCAATAGACATTGAAATAATTCTTAATATAACTTTCATGTCCATTTTTTCATAGCCCCCTCTTCTTAAAAGCTAACATCAATGTAGCCACTCAGATGTTCTTGTAGATAATTTTATTTATGTGAATTGAGTGCTACACCAAATTCTTCTTGAAAATGTTATGCTGCAAAGCTCTGTATCATCCGTAGGAAATATTACTGTAAGAGCACATAGTGACCCCATCCCTCCACTATCTTGTTCTTGTTACTGTCAACCAAAGATCATCTAAAAGCAGTGAAAGTTAATATGATAAAATGTAACAGAAAAATCACATCAAATTGAAGTGTCTTATGTAATAGCAAGTGTTCTGTGTCTCAAACAGTGGGTTGGAGTAAATTGAAACTCTGAACATTACCATGGGGGTGGAAAGAAATAGACACATCTCTCATGAAGACTGTACTTTTTAGCCTGAGAAATTCAGTGCAAGAAGGCCAATCTAGTTTATACAGTCTATGTATGAAATGTTTAAAAACCACATAACCTACCAGTTCAGAAGAATCAGAGTATAGGACTACTTCAAGAAGCACCATAACGTAAACAAGAATGTACAAATTAAGATAAAATATTCTAACTCTGTCATCTTGTGTTCATCAAGAGGGAATGCTAGCCTTATTTCATTATTTAAAGCCCAACCTAATAATTTCTGATCAAGGTATATCCTAAGTCACAGAGTATTTTAAACAGTCAAAAACTCAATGGAACTACGGGATTTTTTCTTATCTCCCTTCAGAAAACTGTTTTTTCCCCTCACTAAGCTAATAGCAGGCAGACTGCTGGCACCAAAAGTATATGAAGTGAATGCTTTCTCAGCTCCCAAATTACTCTCTACTGCTTTCAAGCAGTGGATTAGACTAAAATGAAACTGAACACTATCACAATGGTGGAAAAATATGCAGAAAGTAGCATATACAGGCTGTATTGTTCAGGCTAAAAATAAGAAACTGAATGTGTAAATTCTTTCCACAACCATGTGAGATTCCCTGCATCTATTCTGTATGTTTTGTAGCTCATGGGTATGTTTTTGCTTCCTAAATGACCAATTAGTTCATATATATTCACAGATTCAGATTGACCTAGATGACCAATTAGTTCATATAGATTCACACTAATTCAACTGGTGATTGAGACAGATACAATGAGTCTCTGCACAGTTTATTATTGCTATAATCATAGAATCATAGACAATTCAAGTTGGAGGGGACATCAAGAGTCCACCCTCCTGCTGATGAGATCAGACCAAGTTATTCAGGGTTTGATCCACTCAAGTCTCGAAAACTTCCAAGGACAGAGACTTCAAAAACTAAAAGCATGGGGCTAATTACATGCATTACTTGTAATTTTTGTTCCTGAATGTTTGACTTCTAAACTGACAGAGAAAAATGTAAACATTGCCAGTGGAATACTTATGTATATATAAGCCCATATAAGCACACACAGAGCAAAATATAGTTTCAAAAATGTATTCATAATGTTTCCTCCTCCCATAATATGCTTTCAAGGAAAAATATGATGTTTTGAATACTCTAGGAACTGAATAAATGGATGAAGGAAAATGTGATACCTCTCAATGAAAATTAATCGATACATTGCCAATTATCATAAGGAGAAGTTCCTGAGTGGCATTAGTATATGTGTTAGCACTGAGTGCAAGAGGAAAAAAATATTTCTGCTCACAGGCTGAGAAGAAATGTTTTGCATTTCTGCACATCAGAAGCTATTTACATTTTGGTTTTAACAGCTAACTCAATTTTTTTATACGTGTGACATAGTTCAAGCTACACACTGGTAGGCATTAACACCTGTTACCCAGCACTGATGGATTCATCTTATATTTCAAGTTGGGTACCCAAGCATCTTTAAGTATAACGAATGCCATATAAAATACTCCAACAGATTCATAGTAGTTCTCAAGAGAAACAGTCTAGCTAATGCGTTTAGGTCAAATACATTTGTTCTCAAAATGGTACAGCAGCTTTAAAATGACTGTTTAAGTAGATTTGTTTATTATAAAGAATCCTTAGCACAGCTTTCATTATTCATTACTTCATTTATTTCTGTACAGATTTGTATCTCAGATCCCCATTAAAAGACAGGACTAACCATATTTGGTTTCTCTTCTCTCTAGTCCTCTCTCTCCAGGAACACTATCACATATACAACCTGGCTAAAGAGAGTGGGAAGAAAGAGGGGGAGTCTAAGCATCTGTGGTGTTGCTTGTTTCTGTTAGAGAAAAAAACATTTCTCATTTTTTTGAGCAAAAGGTAAGGTAGGCTGTTACCATCCTTAGCTCCTATGAGAGTCTGTTGCACAGATATTGGGCCATTATAAATTTTAATAGTATGAGTCTTTCCAGTATTGCTCTAATTCCACAATTATATTACCATCTTCATTGCTTGCCAAAGCAATGTGCACAGTTTCCTAAATGATGCAGACTATTCCATTTAATTAAATGAAAGCTGCCTTAACCTCTTTCATGGCCAGTGCTATTTAAGACTACAGAACAGAATATTCAATTTATATTTTTGTGGTCACTTATGGTTAGTGTTCTAATAGTTTTCATTTGTATTACATTGCTATTATTATGAAAGGATAAGTATAGGCCATTAATATGGGTAATAACCACTTATGTTCTATTAAATCTTGCATGGGATTATATTTAGATTGTAAGAAAAGCCAGTAGTATTTTACAAATATACTATTGTCTCACACAGTAAATTTATTTCTTATAACAGGCCTAATTAACAAATATAATTTGTTTAGCTGACAGTCCTCCCAGACACTGAAAAACAACTACCAAATCTCTTAGAAGCACTTGCACAACAGTTTGCCAAAGAGATAAAACCAGGTGAAATTAAGTCCTTATGTTGGAGAAGCACACCAATTTATACAGTTTCAACAGTAATGAGTCAATATGAAGTTCTACTTGGCGGGGGGGTGAGGGGGAAGTCTACCCAGGTCAATAAAATTATTCTTTGTTTTTAAGTTTCCAAATAGTCAGTAAGTTTCAAGCCTACATTCACATTTATATTAATATGTTATTATCAAAAACATGGACTGGGAGTGGGTTTCTGCAAACCCTGTTACCACTCAATAGAACTTACTCAGATAGTTCCACAGTTCTTATGACATTTCCAACTTAGCACAATATAACACACACTTAAAGCGTTTCCTCTTCTCAGATAATTCCATGATATTTCCATCTCACTTCCCCAAAGAAGATTTCGTTATCTATTCTAAGAATAATTTAGGGAAAATATCTTACATAAGTACATACTGGTTAAAAATATTTCACCTGCCTTGAAACTAAGCAATAATAATTCTGAACAAAGGAATGTTTTTAAAGGCAACAATTTCTAAAAAATATATATGTGACATTACGATTTTCAAAATAAAGGGTAGTATAAAAACCATCATCTTTGAAAAAGAAAACTAATAATTCTGTGATCAAAAAACTTGGGGCAACATATTAAAATGAATATGAAATTAAGTCTGCCTTTTAGGAGCATACAAACTACTTCTCAGAACTATAATTAGCAGAACCTGATCTGAAAAAGGCTCATTGGTTATTGAGGTTTGAGCACCTGACTAAAATCAAGAAGCACTATTGGCACAGATAAAGATTATTGTTATTACTTAAAGGAAGCTTCTAGCCTGTTTTGACCAGGGTAGAATGTCATTCTCCAGCTATCTGTGTTTACCTTGATTGCCCAAGGCATTTAGCCAAATTGTAGATATATACTTTCCATGATAACTGCCTGCCAGATTAAAAAGCATAGTTTGAACTTGCATCTCTCAATGCTAGGTGTCATCTATCAACTCAAAATAGAATGTCATTAACTCCTATTAGATTCTTCTCTTTTTAATTAGGCTAATCACTCGCTCAAAAATAAGGACCATAAGACCAAAAAAAAAGAAAAAAACCCACAAACTACATATATATATTATATATGTTTCATTTGATAATTTTCCAGGAGAGAAGATAGGGCCAACCAAGCCTTACAAAAGGTTAACTTGCTTCCACTCATACCAGCCCTGTAATACCAGCTGTGCTTCCAGAAGCTGTAGAGAATCAGCTGCACAGTCTGAGATCTGAACAGAAGTGTACAGAGTTATGTACTCATCACAGGATACCTGGACTGTGCTTCCCAGCAAAGGCAGATATTCAGGAGAAAAGTTGTAAACAGGATGCAGTGAGCAAGCAAACAGACTTCTGGAGCACAGAGCTTATTGGACTGATAGGTACAGCAAAGAAATTGTCAACTAGTTTGCTTCTATCCTGTCAAGGGAAGCAGAGTTTTTTGTCTTTTTCTGGGAATTAAGTAAGATTCATACAATCACAGAATGGTTTGGGTTGGAAGGGACCTAAAAGATCATCTAGTTCCACCCCCCCTGCCATGGGCAGGGACCCCTTCCCCTAGACCAGGTTGCTCCAAGCCTCATCCAGCCTGGCCTTGGACACTTCCAGGGATGGGGCATCCACAGCTTCTCTGGGCAACCTGTTCCAGAGCCTCACCACCCTCTCCGGGAAGAATTTCTTCCTTACATCCAATCTAAATCCACCCTCTTTCAATTTAAACCCATTACCCCTTTCCTGTCACTACAGGACCGTGTAAAAAGTCCTCCCGTGTCGTGTCCCCCCCCAGCTTCCTTGTAGCCCCTTCAGGTACTGGAAGGTGCTGTAAGGTCTCCCTGGAACCTTCTCTTCTTCAGGCTGAACAACCTCAACTCTCTCAGCCAAGAATAGAGCTCAGTCATTTAATTTGTGTAAACCAACAGATGTAGATCATCAAACTTTAGCTACTTGAACTAAAAGAGAAATATTACGGTGTCTACAGATGATCAGAGAGAGAAGATAGAAAAGTTACATCTTCATCCATCACATTCATTGATCCATTACACATACTGATCCTTCATTTACTACAGTAAATACCATATGGTGTTGAACATCTAACTGAAAAGCTCAGTAGGGAATCCAGTTAATGACAGCTAACAGGAATAGTTAGGCAGAAGAGAGAGCTAATATACATTCCCTTTCATATATGTGGGGCCAGTAAATGACTGTACGGCATTGCAGATGAGACGCAATTCTCTGAGGAAAAGGAAACCGAACGGACATTTCAGTATTAAGTCAGTTACATACATAAATGTTGCGAATATGCCAAAGAATCCAAAAAATAAAAAATAAAAAAATAAAAATCCTGGTTCAGCTCTCCATCTAGAGAAAACTGCCAATTTCTGACCCCAGAATCCAGCTCAAGTGTTCACTGTTTAACACGGATCTGATGTAAAATAAGAGGTAATTACTACTTAGACCAAGGACAGCTATGCTCAAACAATTCCTAATGCATGAAGCCACCAGAAAGTATCAGGGGCAAAATTAAGTGCTAATTTCATAAAGACAATCACCAGCTCTATTAGCCTAATGGTCCATCGTAGCAGAATACAACTGCAATGCACTCTGGAGCTTCAGATAATAGAGGACAAAGCTCCAGTTTGTGTTCATAAGTAAACTGCTGCCACAAGTCCCGCAGGCTTACTTCTGCCTGTAAAAAACAGAGGGATCTTTTATGCTTGCAGTCAAAGCAAGGTTTTTGACTAGGGATGTATGAAAAATTATTCCTATAGTTAAATGGGCAAACTGGGATGCTAAAAAGAAATTCAGTGTGCTCCAGAATTATTTTTTCTTATATCTGATGATAAAATTAAAAAGCAGGAAACAAATTTTAATTTTTTGAAGTATAGCACTCTTTTAGTTATGTCTAAGAGACTTTGGACCAATGAGGGATTAATTTTATTTTAATTAAATTCAACAACAAAGATTTTTTTGGTACCCTCTTTTTTTTTTTTCTTTCTTGATACGTACAAAGGTATTTGACTTTCAAAGAAAGATATAATTTCCATGAGGAGGGAATTCAATACATTCAACACACAAACTACTGATCAAAAAACGTAATCTATTGCTGAGAAAAGTTATATCTGAAATTTTTGCTCAACCTAGCCAAATGCCTTCCACTGCACCCTTAATTCGCTTTGCAACGATCAGACAGTAAGTACTTATCTCTGTCCTGTAAACTTGTGTCACCTGCTTTCTCAGATCCTTGTTCTCATCATTTTCATTAACCTCCTTAACTCCTGAACATTCAGTCTCAGAAGTCCCTCTTCTTTTTCTCCCAATTCACGTTCTCCACACTGAAGGAATTAACTTCTAAACTTACTAAGCCAAACTCAAACATTCTCCTTCTAAATACTTTCTTCTTTAAGATTACGCAAGAGTGACATATTCCTTTCAGGAACTTCTATAAAAGAAAGCAGCAGAAAGTAGCTTCAGAGAAACTACCCTGCACGTTCATCATGTAAGCTCATGGAGAATTTAGTCCATAATTATTAAACCCCTGTATTTGTCACAGTTACAGAAGCAAAAGGGCTCCTATACTGAAAGAGTATCCCTCTGTGATTTTCTATCTACAGCTACAAGTTAAAATAAGAAGAATGAAACTACTCCATAATCACTGCAGAAACTGCAAGTGTGTCAAACGTGTAGAGCAATTCTTCAGAGGCACAATGCTGAAGGTTGTCATGGCAACTTTTCTCACTCCTTCCCACTGATTTTTGGCAAGCTTTTTTTTTTTTTTTTAAAGCTTTTTCCTCCCTTCCTCCTAGTCCCTTTCCCCCCACCCTCACACAATATGAATGCTATCACTGAAAGTGAAGAACATGCAAAAACATCAGGTCTGGCCACTGCAGAGAGAAGACTGAAGATAAGTCTAGCCTGCACATGAGGCAGGGCTGGTGCTATCACAAGCACAACAGGCCAGCAAGCAGTAAAACTTCTCTTTTTTCTTTTTCTGGTAGAAGACATTATGTGTTGTTGAGCTGTTAATGGTCACTGGAAGAGTCTAGACAAGAACCAGCTTAAGAGGGCTGGGAACTTCACAGGTCTATGAGTTCATACTCTCCATGGCACCTGCAGGCAAGTTTTGTGCCGTCACCCCTCATACTCGTCTTCTAATGAGCTACCTCGTTGCTCATCCATCCTCCTGCAGTCAAAGCGTGAGAGCATTGTGTAACAGAAAAGAGGCAATTTCAAGATTATGCTCCCAGAGTACCCGTTGAAAACAGATCTAGGAAAAAGGTAATCTTCTCCATCTGCACTGCTGTCACGACTTGTTCCACTCAGGGTTTGCTGTTCTCTCCATACTATGGCACAACATCTGCCATAAATATTCCAGAGTGCCTGACTGCGCACCAGCTGAAGTTGTGCAGTCTAAAGCCGCTCTAACTCAACGATGTCCTCAGAGACGGCTCCGTGTGACAGACCATGATGCGTTGAATACATGATGCAAACTGCTCATAGAATTCTAGGTCAGATAATAGGATGTCTGCCCACAACTTCGAAACGCCTGTGGTTTGGCTGCGCAAGTGTCTTAAACTCTTGAATAATCAGTAAAAGGCAGCGGCAACATGCCACTTCTCTGTGCTCAAGCACAAGGGTGAAATGGAAGAGCTTAGTTCGCACAGGATCAGAGCCTCTCTCTGGCTACTCCGTGAAGCCCACGGAATGCTCCCCTGTTTTCAGCAATGGGACTGTGCCCATGGGTATGCTCTGTTCACAGCCAGCTTCTATGGACAGGAAATCCATTTTCAATTTTAAAGGCAGCTGTGAAGATACATTATCCCATCCAATTTCCTTCTCCAGAAGGAGAGTGTCTCTTTCAGAGAGTATGTCCTGAGTTCAAGGTTCTTTGAGCACAACCTCACACTAAAGTGAAAAAAAATTTTGCATGAAGAGAATATTTTTATAGCTTGATCTTTCAAGGACAATCACTCAACCATGCTAACAGTGTTCTGTGATATATTCTTTTGTGTTATATTTTATTTTTTAAAAAGTAAAATTATTTTGGCAAAGATAAAAGGTCCATCCAGTCCATCGTTCTGTTTCTGGTAGTATCCAGTATTCAGGGTTGATTTCAGCTACTGCGAACCACATTTCTAGGCAAACCCAAACCCTACACATACAGCTGAAGGAAGACCTCAGTTGTTATCAATTTCTGATTTAGGTCCTCTGAGTATTTTACAGATTTTTCTATGGGAATATGTGTGGGAGGAAATTATTCTACAATTAACAGTATGCACAAAGTCCTACAAATAGCGTCAAAACTCCAGAGGATAGTAACCAAGACCATGCAAACCCATGCTGGCCGCTTGTGAAAGGCAGATGCTTTGTCTCCACACAACTCACATCCAAATGCAAGGAGAGTACTTCTGTTTTTAACCGAATGACCAGACCATACTGATGACGTTAGAATAGAATAGATATAGTTACAGGCCTCATGAGGGTTACCAAAGTAATAGTTAGCTATGAGATACTGCTGACGCTTGAACGAACTTCCTGCGTAATATATGTGTTACCATAAGACAATTCCACCAGACCTTCAGAGAAATGTCGCATAAATACCTACTATGTGGCCCTCTACAATTTCTTCAGATCAGTTAGGGTGATTCTATTCTGTTTAATACACATAAATATGAACTAAATGCAAGCAAATGTAAGAGACAATAAGTATCAGTTATATTTGATAAGATGCAAACAAAATGACTGTAGGCTTGTCATTCTAAAAATAATATGACTTATATGAACTGGAATAAAACTGCTCTACACAAAAAAAAAAAGTCTCAGTACTTCAATTTTTGTATTTGCTATTCCAGGTGTTAGCATTTGAGAATAAAACACAACACTTCAAGTTTTGTCTGGTAACATTATACAATTTTCAGTAATATACACAATATATTCTATCTAAAATTTGATCAGTTTACTGTTTAGCATAAGAGTACAATCTGAAAGAAATTACTCATAAAACCAGCTCAAACAAATAGTTTTTCTTTCAGGTTTCCCTTAGTGTTCCCCTTTCCCTAGCCATAACACCCAGGTGAAGAAATGGGATTGACTCAGCGGGTCTGAAGGGTTGTTATCCTACCAGAGCTATTCCCCATAGGAGGTGAGGCTTGTTGCCGGTGTCAGAGCTGCTCCTTTAGATCATGTGGCAAAGGCCCATGCACCAACATTGACAATTCTCAGACACAAGCCTTCTCAAAGACTTAAGGACAAAGGACGTGCAGCCATCACTTCCTGGCTCACTGCTGCAGAATCAAACATGGGGAAAACTTCACAAGTTCTACTGTCAGAGTTTCCACAAAGTAAATACCGTATCGACATGCTTCATATAAATCAGGTATTACCATATTGTGCACATTTAGTAAGAGAAACATGGCTGCTGGTTTTAAATACAGAGTCAGAGCTCAGACTTCTCCTCTTGTCACTCTTTCAGTTCTTCCACAGGAAATAGAAGTGGATTCTTAGATAAGCTTTTCAGACTGTACAGGTCAAAATAATACACGGAGCTAAATAAATTCCCAGAGCACTAGTACAATGTGCTGCATGACTTAAGAGGAATGTGGCTGCCATTCCAAACACTTCTTAAGTGTATATTCATGTAGAAAACGGTACAGAAATCTAATCTCAAGTCAATAAATAATTGTAGTATGGCCTATGTCTAAGTCATGGGATCTACCCTTTCATACACCTTTACTGAAGACTCCCAATACATTAAAATCTTGAAGAGCTGAGAAACACAATCTGAAGTTCCTTAGTAAAAATGCAGCAATTGTAACCAGTAAATTGGACAGAGATTAAATTAGCTAACAGTGACCAGAACTGAATGGAACAAATGCCAAGTCATTACCAGTAGTTCAAAAACCTGGTTCGTTAATGCAGGCTTATGAGCATATTTGTCAAAGTACACATCACATTGCCTAAGCTGGCTACTCTCCGCAGTGGTTACTGCTGTGAATTAACAGCATCACTCTTTTCCTTCAAAGGAAAGCTTGTGCGGTAGTCGGGGAGAAGGCTACAAGAGGGATCAGTAAATATTTCACATGAGCAGCTCACATATATTTGCAGGGAGAAATCTCACTCCTACTGTTGGGAGTTTTGTTCCTATTACTTACACAGAAAAATTAGGAACTAGGATGTTTCTGTTATTGTCAGTTATAGCTTCATTATTAACACATAAAAACGGTAGAAGTGGAAAAGTTTGTGTGCTGTGCACAAGGAAAACCGAAAGACTTGGCAGGTATGTTTATTTCTGTATCTACAGCAGAGAATGGCAGAGCTACACAAAGCTTGGATAAAACCTTCAGCTTTCCAGTGCCTGAGGGGGCTACAAGGAAGCTGGGGGGGACTTTTTACAAGGGCCTGTAGTGACAGGACAAGGGGGAATGGGTTTAAATTGAAAGTGGGGAGGTTTAGATTAGATATCAGGAAGAAGTTCTTCCCGGAGAGGGTGGGGAGGCACTGGGACAGGTTGCCCAGAGAAGCTGTGGATGCCCCATCCCTGGAAGTGTCCAAGGCCAGGCTGGATGAGGCTTGGAGCAACCTGGTCTAGTGGAAGGTGTCCCTGCCCATGGCAGGGGGGGTGGGACTAGATGATCTTTAAGGTCCCTTCCAACCCAAACCATTCTGTGATTCTAAAAAGGGGGTGACTATGTTCACTCATAATTAGTGTTTTTTCAAGGGCTAGTATAGGATCCAAAAGCCACATAAAATGGATGGAAATGCTAACCTTTGTAGGCTTCAACGGAACTAAATAATGAATGAGCTTGTGTCAACATTCCACTCATTTTATTCAAAAGGCAGCAGCTGCACTTGATCAACACTAAAACACATCATTGAGAGAATGGGATATATAAAAGAATGGGAGCTGAAAACTGTATTGCTACCATTCCACTGCTGAAAGCAGTATTTAAAGCATTGGTCTCTGCCTCCTTGTGCAAGAGAAAAAGCACAACCAGTAAGAGAAGATGAGGTTAGTGCACTAGAATAGACACCTTGTGACCACAAATGGAAAACCACTGCATATAAATAAGTCAGTTCGTTTGTTTGTGGTGGGGTTTTTTTCCCCTTTGTGTCTTTTCATTTACAGTAAATCTAGAGATGCTGTTGTGCTGGGTAGTTAAAAAGCTGTCATGCTGTATTGCCTCACATTTTCATGGGCTATTTAACATAACATAGGACAGTGCATCATTTTGTTCAACATGACCGTGTAGGAAAACTCCTCTGCAGGTTCAGCACGCTTGGCAAATTTGACATCTATATCATGTACAAAACATTGTCAGTTTTACTTACAGCCTTTTCTATGGTCACTATCCAGCCACAGGGAAATTGAGAACTGTGCTATCATAATACAAATTTGCAAGCTCTAACTCTACCACAGTACAGACTTAACAATCATCAAATTTGCATTAAATCTCATTCTTCCATTGTCTGTCTTTTTAACTTTTGATGTAATTTCATATGATCACAAAAGTTGTAAAAGTAAAGGGGAAAAAAAAAGTGTAAAGCTAGAGCATCTTTTAGAGAGCACTACTGTATAATTACACACAAGCATTCTTGGGCAATGAAATAATGGGTGTAATGGGTCACTGGTAACAGAGAGTGAGCATGGCATTTTATTGAAACATGATACAAAAGAATAGGATTGATAGGATATGGCAAAATGACTAAGTACCAGATAAAAATCTGTAAAAATACACTATTTTAGATATTTTCTATGGTAAATAAAATTGTTGCTTCTTGATTCATCACCTGCTAGAAGACAACTGAACTCATTTCAGTCTCTATTGGGACCTACTTGTGTTTTCTTGGGCTATTTATAGAAAGGGCATGAGTTTGTGCAATTATCTTTTGGCATCTGAATAAGCCTGGTGATTTTGAACTCTTTTTTTCTGTATAACTGGAGAAGCATGGAACGCCATATACTCTTTGAATGACTGGTATCATCAAGAAATCTCTTAAAGAAGAAAAGAATATGATTTGTTGTGATACAAAGATAGTGTGTTCTAAGGAAAAAAAAAATATTTTTTTATGCAAATGAGGCCTGGTTTTATCTGAGGGGTAAAGATCCAATGGTCATGAAAAACCGCACAACCACTTCCTGACTTCATAGTAAAAACACCACTGAACCAAAAACATGTCAAGGGTAACAAGAGTTCATGACACAACTTGTAAATACAAGTTACCTACCTCTGAGAAATAACAAATCTCCCCGTTTTGCTTCAAGCACTGCAAGTGGTGGCTTATAATAAGAAAGCAATGGCTGAGAGTGTCTCGATGTCTAAAAGAAAAATGGGTAAAAATCAGCATTTATCTCTGCACTGTGTTTGTACCTTACATGTGTCTCTACTGAGCATTTATGCCATTAGAGGTTTAACAGCACATTCGTAGCCCAGGGTTAATAACTCAATGTAATGTTGTATACAATTTCCTGGCTCAAATAAGCCCTGATTAAAGCCTTTCACCCTTAAGATTCCCAATTGTCACTTGGGATTTCTATTCTGTTAGTAACTTTTTCTTCAGGTGCAATGCTGCATTGTAATAGAAGATCTATAATCATCTCCCTTCAAAATAAGCAGTGGGAGCATCCCATGCTTCTACACATTTCAATAGATTAATACTGAATGTATGTGCCCACTTTCCATTGTGCTGTAAAAAATTAAAACCAGAAACAGTAAGGTGGGAAAAATTGCATCTTTAAGAAAAAGGAAAAAAAAATCTTCTGAAGGGAAGGCAGTTTCTTTCAGAAGCATAAAGCTGTCACGACAGGTGACTCATGTTGGGTTGCATTAGTCATGTCATGGCACATTATATAACCAGAGGCAATTGACACAACATAAACTGACACATCGCAACGTAGCTTGTCAGCAGTGATATGTATAAAGCTGGGCTTTTTAAAGAAAACACAGGGAAGAAAGTATTGTGGGATTTATAAACACCACTTAGGAGAAAAAAAAAAAATGGTGTGAAACATTCTGTTGCAAGTTATATTTTTGCAAGGACACATTCTGCTACTCTTAGTTCTTTAGAGAATTTGCATTTCAGTAGGTCATTGATCTCAATGGACTGAATTCAGCTGAACCCCAAAACAACTTCATTCTTTTTCTCAACCATAAATTTGGCCATGCATTTTTAGGAATTTTATAGTTTTCCTTTAGATACTACTACATTCCTGTCTGCTGTCTGAAATGCCCTCATGCTGCTCGTTTCAGATAGAGCAGAACTCCATATGCCTACAGCTCTCCGCTTTGGAGAGCGCTCAGCAGGTGTCCCACCTCTGGTTCACCTGTGCTGGTGCAAACCATACCCCTGAACGGAGACCTTACAGCGCCTGCAGGGGCTACAAGGGAGCTGGGGGGCACTTTTCACAAGGGCCTGTAGTTACAAGACAAGGGTTAATGGGTTTAAATTGGAAGTGGGGAGATTTAGATTGGATATCAGGAAGAAGTTCTTCCCAGAGAGGGTGGGGAGGCACTGGGACAGGTTGCCCAGAGAAGCTGTGGATGCCCCATCCCTGGAAGTGTCCAAGGCCAGGCTGGATGAGGCTTGGAGCAACCTGGTCTAGTGGAAGTGTTCAAGTGCCACTTGGCTTTCCTGTGCACCCTGCAAGGAGGAAGGATTGCACTCCTGTGCAGGAAGGGCTCCGTCAACTCAGGAGCATTACAGAGAGGTGGAGTCATCTGTCGAAGTGGAGGTTAACTATAGGGGCTACGTGTCCCAGCACTTCTCGCCCCTCAGCGAGGCAAGAGCTGAGCCTGCTATTGCAGGGAGGGGGATGCCAACACCGCTTCAGCCAGCAGCACAGCC
>NW_010262826.1:0-1316 GCF_000690775.1 Eurypyga helias
AGTGCTCGATCGCCAGTGTTTGTGGAGTGCACTCTGCCGAGAGTGGAACGATGTCTGCGGTGCGCAAGGGTGCCCGTGGACACACGTGTGTTTTCAGGGCACTGTGACCGGCTGTGGCCCGTGGCCAACAGACCCAACAGACCCATTCAGCCCTGGCCTGCCTGGGGCTTCACTGGGCTTCCCACAGGACCCAGGCATCCAACAGAACCCTCGGATTTTGAGCGCTGGCTGCTAGCTATTGACTGTTAATTATTGGAGGAAGACCAGACCTTGGTTAGCATTCAGGTTTGCAAATTTGGGGGTCACTGAACCTCACGATTAAAAATTTCTGTATTTCCGCATGCCCAATCTGTGTTTTGAAGATGGTGCAGGTACGATAGATAGACTCTATGTGTTGGATGTTGATTAAACTATTCGATTCAGAGGATGTGGCACTGACCTAGGCATGTAAGAGAGAAGGAAAGGTTGCACCACTGTGGAGGGAGGGCATTAGGAGGTCATGCAAGCCTCGGTAGCGTGGAAAGAAAGAAATCGAAGGAAGTAGAGTAAAGCTTGGTATTTTAGACTTCCTGCTTACTCTGAGAGCAACACAGGGTACCAGATGGCTTCAAAATACTGTTGGTAGGTACAGGGCAAGGGTTACTTGTCATAGTAAACTAAGGGCAATGCTGTTTTTTTCCGACTTTTTTTTTTGAAGTTCCTGGGAAGTGGAAAATACATGGATTCATATAAGCATATGTTTTTCTTAAAGATAAACATCTTCAGCTGTAAAATTCAAAGTTGCTATAGTGTTCTGCATAATACAAATTCTCTTAAACACAGTTTCTTCCATGTTCTGGTGATATTCTAAGGCAACAGTATATTAGAGCATCTATTTATGGCCCTCTGAACCACTTAGTCTGAAGAAAATAGCTAGAATTGGAATGTATGTGGGAAATACAGAAACAGAAGGGGTTTTTTGCTGGTGTGTCTCCTGGAGCTCATCTTTTTACTTGTTTGCTAGAGACATGGCTTCTGAGACCCAAAAGCTTCAGGTAAATGGAATTGCAGAGTGCTGTAGATGTATAGGGCACTCTGCTTGCTGCAGAAGGTTGCTGTTCTGCTATGGAACAGCACACGCTCTCTAACCAGCGTTTGGAATAACTCATCTGCTATCTGCAGTGTTTGGACTGGTAGTTCCTACTTGGCAATACAATATAGTTCTGACTATTACAAGAAAGCATTTAAGCTCAGTTTCCTTATTTATGATGCAGAAGAGAAGTCTTTTGAGATTACTGCTCTCAGGACTCTCTGAGAGCTGGATAACTTTATCACTT
>NW_010262826.1:1344-2594 GCF_000690775.1 Eurypyga helias
GGGGGGTGGGTGGGGGTGGTGCAGGGAAAGTTGAGATGTGTATTATTTTCCCCTTGGAAAGATTTTATGACTGGAACCAAAGCCTGAACCAAAACTGAGGATGGCAGTAAATCTCACTGTAAAAATAAAAGTTGGTCTGCTAGTAGCCCTGGAGGGTAATTTCAACCTCTCTTACAATGGCAGGACGGAGAACGAAGGCTGATGAACAGTTTCAGCTGAAAGCCATTAAGTTGAGATGTGTATTATTTTCCCCTTGGAAAGATTTTATGACTGGAACCAAAGCCTGAACCAAAACTGAGGATGGCAGTAAATCTCACTGTAAAAATAAAAGTTGGTCTGCTAGTAGCCCTGGAGGGTAATTTCAACCTCTCTTACAATGGCAGGACGGAGAACGAAGGCTGATGAACAGTTTCAGCTGAAAGCCATTAACTTCTCTGTCTTCCCAAGGTAAGTCTGAAAGAGCAGAGTGATTTTTCCAAGACATATGTCAACAGATGAAGTTTGTCTCAAAGATAAGGAGCCCCAGAGGAATGGGAAGTGGACAGAATTCCCTATTAAGGTGCTTCACCTACTGCTCTTCTCATGGTTATTAACTTCTCTCTATAAACTGTCTTAGAAAGGAAGTATTTTTCTTGCAAATTTCAGGCCTAGAAACCAGGAGAGTGCATGAGTATGTAAGAGTGTCACATTTTTTATGGTTTTCTGCGGTGCTGGGAGGTTCTCAAGCCATAGAAAAATTGCCTCTGTGACCCTATGCGTCTTTACCAGAGATTTCTAACCTCAAGACCTTCTGGGACCAACTGTTTGCCTTAGAGTCATTGGGACACATTCCCACTATACAGTATCTTACAGAAAATAAGGAGGAAAAAAAGAAGTAGACACACATTTTACTTAATTTAATGCTAAAGAGCTAATTTTACATCGCAATGTGGAGATTACCTTATCCTTTAAGTGCTTGGTAACTTCAAGAGTACTGTGAGGTTCACTGCTTTGGAGACCTTTACTAACTTGGGGTGGTTGGAATATCAGGGGCGTATAAAGGGATACCACTCCCAGGTTAGCCTGAACCTTTTACCCAGAGAGCAAAAGGATCTTTCTTCTTTTTCAGAAGAAAGAGATTGTTTTGGACCTCATGTAGGTCCACTCAGTGGCATCATAGGTAGGCTGCACTTCTGAAGAAGCAAACAACTTTGGTTTGAGAGAGGATTTTAAACAAGTGGTGAATAAGGGAAGAGCTATGGATGCCATCT
>NW_010262827.1:0-3948 GCF_000690775.1 Eurypyga helias
TGTACTATGGCATGAAATAATTCCTCGGTCTGTGGGGTCAGGTGCCTGAACTGTGTGTCCCAGCACTGCCTGTAACGAGACAACGAGAGCTGGGAACGCAGCTGCAGGATCAGAAGCGGAGAAAGACTTTGGATTTGGTGTAGGCATTCCCCAGTGCCAACTAAGACCTTATCAGTGCGTCTTTCTGGATCCAGGAACACAGCTTTCTAGCAGCCATGGTAAAGACAGTTAACTCTTTCCTGACTGAATCCAGCACAGATCTGTTCAGTAAAATTGGCTATTCCCTCAATGTCTGGTGTGAACACTTGAAACAGAGAAGTAAACTGGAATACTGTTTCTGTATCTGAATTCATCCTAAGATGTATAAATTTCTTCCAGCTAAGATGTTTCTTACCTCTGACATTTTCTTTAATGCAGGAGCAATTTTCCTCTGAATTGACAGCTACCAGATCTCATTACATTTGAACATCATTTGCAGTAACCTGAGTATCCAGAAAATTAGTGGTGCTTGCAAGACATTTATCAGACTCAATATTTTAGAGTGCTGTTGTTTCAGAACAAGATAAAGCTGAAGATGGGTACTGTCAGCCAGCCCTGAAGTATATACCTGGAATAAACTTGAGTGTTGGCTAAAAGTCTGTGACATGAAAGTCTTCAGGGAAAGCATAATTAAGTATGCAGGTTACTTTCCCAACCCAAAAAGGTTGTTAAGTGTGAATAAGAGAACGAGTAAAATACTTATTGAAGTCTTATTTAGTCAAGTATGTGTGTCCAGCTCTCTTTATTTTTATATTTAACCATTCTCAACCTTACCCTATATGGTTCCATTTCTAGTTCTAAGAATATAGTAATAAACTACAAAAATAGTAAGTGGGTATATACTTTTACTTCAATTGATCTTCACATTACTTCATTATCATTTGTAGCTACCTAATGTTATACAGTATTTGCCAAGTTCACTTCATGTCAGAAATTCTGAAATACTTAAAAAAACTAGTGTAGTAGACAGGTTGCATATTAGAACATCTTTCATCCTATTCATGGTTGTGTAGGCCATTCTGTCTCTGATTAATCCCTCTGCAGGGTTTGTACCAATTGGTCATACAAAAAATTATACCATGAATTCTATTTCATAAATCTTTTAAAGGTGGGAGCAAAGAGAAGATGCAGTGATATTTCATCAACCGTTGGTTTTATTGCTTGGGAACTGCTGCCTCAGTTCTTTATAAACTCAGTATATAGAACTGAATGAATAAGGCACACACTGCTCTGCAGGGAAATTACTTGCAGGAAAAAAATTGTAGTTTTTAATGGTGACCTCCGTAAGATTTCTCTGCCATTTGTACAAAGTTGTTTTTGCCAAACCACTCACAAATTCTCAAAATATTAATTCCATAACACACATTTCTTTGGAAGAAGATATCCTTAAAAGGACTATCTTCTATTGCTGTTATTTAGGCTTTTTTTCCGACCTTAACAGAGGATTATAGAAGGATAAACAGGGCTCCTAAATAGATGATAATTCCTTAGCCAAAAATTGATAACAGAAAGTGACTTCTTGTCACTGTCCATGGCATCAGATCATTCTTCGTTTATTGGCCTACAGCTCAGCAAATGATTCCTGTGGCTGCAGGATGCACAAGTCTCTGTCTACATATACCTGAGGCCAGTTTATGCAATGCCCAAATGCCAAAGCATGTGAAAATTTATTGAATGTCTCCCATATTCATTTAGTTTTGGGGCATGCAATCCATTCCTGTGACAGGTGCCAAATGAATTTAAAATACTGTGTTGTACTGCAGAGAATTTTTTCTATCTTTAATGGAGTGAGTTTATGTTGGTCTTTGAAGATTTTTGACAAATCTTTTTGGTTTTATTATTGCTAGTAATGATAATTAAAATAGTAGAAATTATATTTTGAGCATTTAATTAATAGGCGGCATATTTGACTGTGGTGCTGGTTAAATTATAGGATGCACTGGATGCTGAATAGGTGATAGACTGCAGTAATGGTTAGGTGGAGGGAATTTATTTGGAGGCCAGGGATACAGAAAACAGATTGAGGAAGAAAATTGTTCATGTGACAGAAATTTGATTGGTAAGCCTGGGAAAAGAGAGAGGATGAATTGCTGGAAAATTAACTAAAAGAAGGAGAGAGAGGTGTTGAAGTAGAAGGTAAATCAAAAGAGAGGAGGAGTCTTGAGTTGCTGGATTTCCAAGTTACTGACAGTGGTTTAGGTAGATGGTGGAATGATGGTGTCATGACTTAAAGGGTTGTCTGACCAGTGGATATTCAGAAATCATGACCATAGGTTTGTAGTACTCTGTAATACATAGCAAGGGCACAGAGGTTTTATGTTTCTCTACTTTATTATGGATATTCACAAATACCATAAAAATTACCCCTAGCAAGTAAACTACCACAAAAATCACCACTAAAACATACCCATAATTAATAAAGTGTGTACTTATATATATGAGTCTATAATAATAAATTGCTATCAGCAAACAGTAATAGAACACCAACCACTGGTACAGCAGTAGTAAATATTAGCAGCAACAAGTCATATAGTAACAATGAATAGAACAGCAACAGCCAATTACCTATGTACTATTACAGTTTACTACAAACTTATCATTAGTGAACTAACTTATCAATCAACAATATGACACCAGGTATGAGAAATTACTTATATGGATATACATAATATCAGTATCAGGTGAATTATACAGATTTCAGAGGGGACAAAACCACACGAAAGGTGAGGACAAACTGATCCCAGAGGGCAGCCCGACCGTCCCAGATGTGGGAAGACAAACCTACAAAAAGTGAGTCCAAGCGAGCCAAATAAGATAATAGGTCTCATCTCAAAAATGGTCCTGTCAAGGAGTTTAGTGCTAAGCAGGCATTCCACCTGTAGGAAGTTCAAGATCTCATAGAAAGTTTGTATGTGATTCAAGCTGCTTAGCAAAGGAAAAGTACGTGCAGCATGAGAAGTTCTCAGAGAGTGAGACTCCAATGTTAGATAAAAATTCCCTTTTATGTCATAGATACTAGAGAGCATAGGACACCATGGCTTTGAACTGCCAATAATTGCTGTTAATTTCTGATTTTCATCTGTAACAGCCTATGATGATGATGTTTTCTGTTCTTTCAGACTAATTTTATTTTACAGACTGTTCCCACTTTTCCACATTATATGTTCCTATTACTGTTTCTTAGTTTTGTGCTTATTCATGGCAGCTTTCTAAGTATGGCAGCTGTACTTCAAAGAGGCCACCAGTATGTTGCAAGCATGTTTCTGGTTCCAAAGCCTAGTTCCCAGGCTCAAAGCTCCCAGGCTGGCAGGCAATTTCTCTGCCAGTGTTTTTCAGTAGATTTTTTGTTCTGTTCAAAATTTTCCCCTTCTAACCAGGCCATTTTTTATAGCTGCTCACACCAGACATCAATAGGCCTTGGAGCTTTCTTTGGCTCTTGGAAAAACAGAATTTTTGTGTTCACAGCAATGCCTCCTTGTCCTTGCCAGTGCCCTGCCACTCCTCCTTATTCCTGGCTTTTCATACTAGCATGGAAATAGAAAATGAGTGGCAGTTCCAGCTGCAAACATATAGAGCAATTTGAAAATAGTGGGAGCAGAATGGGGAAGAGACATTGGAGAGAGGAAGAAACTTTTCAGCCCACCAGCCCTTTACTCTCTTTCACTCCCCATCTGGTGATATCAAGCATGAAGATGAAGAGGGACACTAGAAAAAGCAGGAAGAAAAGTCAACAGTGAGACCACAAGACATTGTCTCTCCCAGTTTTGGTAAGAAAACAAGCTAGGACAGAAATAAAAACACCCTACAGCATCCCACCTTTTGTCAGCCTTGCCCCAGGCCAATGAAATTTAATGTGATTTAGTTAAGAGCTCATTAACATGTGAAAGCAATTTGATTAGAATGAAATTC
>NW_010262827.1:3966-8640 GCF_000690775.1 Eurypyga helias
TGAAGAAAATACAGTCTGGACAGTCATAATAAATACTAAGTTACACATGCAGTTTAGCTCCAAAACCATTTATTAATACAAGGCAAGAAAAACCAAAGGTTTTCCACAAGCATACACTGCCAGCTTAAAAACAAAACCCCCTTTGATTCAGGCATGACTGTGCTTTTCAGTATTCTTTCATTGTGACCTGAGTTGATCAGAAATTTTTAAGTAGACGTTTGTCTTGTTGACACAGTTTAAATGTCAATGATATTTTTGAATGATGTAATAAAAAATTCTGTTTCCATACCGAATTTGTGTTATGTGACAGACATTAGTCTGTTGTGGACTGTAGCCTGTGAAACTTAAACAGGTGGAATTCTGGACCCGGTGAAGTCATTGGTCCAGCCCCAACATCAAGCTCAATGTACAAAATCTTTTCCATCCTGGTATTTGTACAACATTCCTTAGGATCTTTGTGTAGAATAAAAATTAAAAAAAAAAGTTAAATGAAGAAATTAATGGACAGTTTTGAATATCAAGTATACTTGAGAAGTTTGATGTCAACTCATAAATACAAAAGTGAAAATTGATTAATAGATTATTTGTTATTAATAATTCACTGAGTTCTAATTTAGTCAGCTTTTTCTGGCTTTTTCTGTACAGATGAAGAAAGTACAGCAGACAGTGATTTGTAATTCAAAGTTTTTAAAAAAGTTTGATATTATTTCTCACTGTCTCTTTATTTTGTCCTCTGTCTCCTCACAATTATTTTCATTAGCAGACACCATGCAATCTTGCCTCTGGCCATAAGCACAGAAATTAGTGCCAATGTATTATTTACAGAGGTTGATCAAGTCTTCCTAGTGTGGGGAGGGAAAAGTACAAAGTACCATCTTTTGCCTTCAGAGAGGCAAGCATGAATGGTGAGCATCAATCAGGTGAACTTTTAATTGAGATGAAACTTCATCCATTCTGATTCCTCAGTCACAATTAAAAAATAAAAAAGAGCCTCTTCTTACAGACAGATGAAAAGTGTTTTATTACAAAAGCAGACTGTACACTGAAGTAGGGCTGACTTTGCCTTACCTTTTAAGCATATTAACAAGATTTCAAATGTTCACATTTTCTCTGACCTCTGGATAAACAGGATAAATAATCTGGACAGGTGCTCTGCACTACATTTCAGAGTGTTAAAACAAAGGAACTAAGGTGCACTTTTGTGAAAAAGATGAATAACTATAGAATGGATCTAGCAAAAGCAATATGAAGGATAAAGTCAAGTTCACCACAAGAGCAGCTGCATTTTGAGAGTCAAACAATTGCAGCTTTCTCTGTTTCTCTGTGTACATGACATCCAGAATGGATTGTATATAAAAAATGTTAATATTTCAAGGTCAGCCACTCAAAAGATAGGTAATTCCTGATAAAGAGTCCTCATAACCTTAAGAAAGCTCCCATGTGCAAATATTTTATGGCATGGTTTGTAATTAAAAATTACTTTTTTAACAGGAAGCTTCTGGTATTGGGGCATAAATCTGTCAATATCGGGAGAGACGTGTCTTCTATGCTGCAGGAGTGTGCAGACACGTATGTCATAGGCCTCCTTCCACAAGGTCTGCACCTTTCTACTCCTGCCTTTTTTTCCTTTCCTTTTCCCTCTGCTTCTCTTATCTCTCCCAGGAAGATTGTTTCTGCCTCTGTTACCTGACTCTGTTGTTAATCACGTTTGCTCCTTTTGCATCCCCCTCTCCATGGGCTTCCTATCTGTTTCTCTCCCTTCTTTTCTATTTGTGTTTACCTTCCCACTGCTTTTGACCTGAATTACTCTTTTGCTGCTGTTTTAACCTCTGTCTCACCCACATCACCCTTTCTCTGTCTTTACCTTTACTGCTGTATGATACTTTGCCTAGTTATTGTGGTTGCCCTGGCGGTCAAGTTATCACCGTACAGTACAGTTCCTGCCCTGCTGAAAACCAAAAAGTGTGCTACATGTCTTGTGAAGGTGACAATAGTGTGAAGAAATTTCACTGTGCAGCAGGATCACTGATGTTGACGCAGAAACAGAGGCCTCTACCTGTTGCATCATCCTGTGAGTGCTGTTCAGTATGCAGGGAGTCCCTCCATACATTATGGGCTTGAAAACACCCTGCTGATGCCAAATCATGCCACAGTGTGGAAAAGGGAGTGAGACCTCTTTCCTTTTTCCACAGTGTCTCCATTATCGGAAAAGCAATCTCTGGTAACATCACTGCTTTCTGTGGTGAAACCTTCCTGTCAGTTAGGCAAATGATTTTTAAGAAACACTAGTAGCTCCTGATATCTTACCTCATAGTGATGTTTCTGGTTTGCTTTTGCACCTCATTATGTATCTTCATTTGGATATTTGGTCTGGTATTAGATTTTTAATTACAGCTCTTTGAAAAAGTTGCTGCCAGGTGACTTCAGTGGTTTCCTAATGTTAACCTGTAATTTGCTGATGCAAAATCTTGATGCGAGATATCTCAAACCTTTTTTATCAAAAGCCAACCCATAGGAGTCACAGTAGCAGAAAACATGAGATTTTTCAAGTTCTACAGCAGTGAAAACTGCTGAAAGTTCTGGCTGGGGTTTCATTATGGCGTTGCCATGTCAAGCTTGCCTTTAGGAGCAATGGCAAAAAGAGGTAGTTTCTGTTTGTCTCCCAGAAGTAAAACTTCAAAACTATATGCAAAACTTCATGGAAGGCCAAAGCTTTCTTTTCTGTTTGCATATAATGAATTCAAATTGCTGTTGTTTTGCTTCAAAACATTTATAACCTGTATACACCTGCTCACTAGTTTTTTACACTCATATAGTGTTCTGATAGCCTTCACCAACACTGTAGAAATATGATCTTCTCCTTACCCGTTCTTACTGTCTTGTTTTTGTCTCCTCTGAAAGATGAATCTCTTTCAGTTACCAGTTTAATTTTTTGATTGAAATTTGCACAGCATGGTCATTTGGCATCTCTGATCTATATCATTCTTAGATGATGGGTGTGGACAAGAAGTTATCCTCCCAGTAAGAAGTTTCAGCTCTTCTTTACCCGTGCTAGTAAGGTCTGTGTTGTGTTGGATCATCCTGTACATGTTTGTTGTACTAACTTGTGTTAACACCTTGCTATATTAAATAACACCTATCATAGGTCCAGATTATGGAATTAAATTTTTTTTAACTGTAGTCCAATAGGTCCAACTTTTCTTCCTATAAGAGTTTATTGTGTCTTCTTATAGATATACTGTTTTTCTTTCACAATTATACAGGAAGTTATATGAACTGTACTGTCTTCTACATAATTAAGAAATAGTTAGATTTTCCTGTGAATTACCTTAGGTATTATCTGAAGAAACTGTTCCACAAAACAGATGTTGAAGAGCTGGAAAATGCAAACTTTGGTATTTTTGTTTCATTGTCCAAAATTCTGATGATTCATGAATCTAGAAAAATAGTCGGCATGAAACATCTCTTCCAGAATTTTCTACTCCTAGGTAGTGGAAATACTTCATCTCTTCACATCTTTATTTAGCAGTATTTTAGCATATATAGAAACCAAAGCCTCACTTTTTTCTTCATTGGTTTCTTCCTTTGCTTTCAGAACAGTGACTAGCATAAAAGACTTTTCTTCTCTTTTTACACGCTCTGTAATTCCCAGAGAAGTGAACCTATCCGATTTCTCTTTTATCACCTTCCTTAAGGTCAGAAGAATTTTTATAGGGGCAGAAAAGTGGGCCCCTTTAGCTTTATTCTGTTCTTTATTGACAGCTTCTCTTTTTCTGAGAGCAATTATTCTTTGAACTTGTCCACAGCTGAGGAATCAGTTCTACCAGCAAGAACAACCTCTTGCAAAAACTGTGGACATGACATGTTTTGAATCCACTAATTGGTATTTTTCCTCAGTTCTGTTATAAATTGGATACATGCTCTTCCTCAAGCATTTGACACAAAACTGCCTTCGGAAAGATAAGCCTTTGAGCCTTGAGTTTCACCTATTTCCTTCCTATTGCCCAGTGTTTTGTTTTGGGTTTTTATTTTCTTTCCCTCATCCACCCAGTACAAATTCATTGTTTCAGACAACTTTATTCACCTGTGCCAAAATTACTAGACTCCTCGTTCTGCTTCAACACTGCTTGCAGCCTTCTTGAAGAGTTCCTCTGAACTAATAGCCCTCTTGTGATCTGATTTGTCCATGCTGTGCATGCTCTGGTGGGGTTTGCAAAATTAAAACATTCCACTGTAGTTCTTTCATTTTTCTCCAAATACTGTGTCTTGTGTGGCTGGTTGTTCACGTGCAAATCCATGTTCTGTCATTTTGTGAACTCTGATTCTGAACACTGCGTGATTTTTGCCTCTCCTATCTTTTCTTGTAGTATTTGGATTGTTGTTCTAAGGCTGTTGTTCTTCCTAATTGATAGCCTGGAAAAGATGTCAACTTTGAATGGCTTGTTCTGGATGGTTTGACAAAATTTAATTCTGTATTTTCTAGCCGCCACACTTCAGTTATTTTGTCTTAGGTGCAAACTGGGTTTGTGTTTCTTATTTGGGACTTAACTCTGTAAAACTGCAGACGTGACCCTTTGGCTTCAGATCATCCAGAGTCTTCTGTGTTATGTCGAGTGTTTCCTTTTTCATCAGATTGCAGTGTTCCCTAAGTGTTGTTCAAACTTTCTCAATTTT
>NW_010262827.1:8656-9580 GCF_000690775.1 Eurypyga helias
TCTTACTTCCCTCGAAGTTCAACTCATGGTTTGTTTCCTTCCCCCAGTTTATTTTCTTTTGATTTAAGCAATGTTCAATGACCATGAAAAGTTATAAAAAAAAAGAAGAAGAAAAAAGAAAAAGAGGTAATTTCTCCTTTTGGACGTCTGTTACAACCTTATGTAGCATGAAAGACTGTATTAGATCTGTTTCTCTCCTGGTTTTATTAAATGCACATGTTCTTCATGTAGTCTCTGATTTTAGGTCTGATGTCTAGGGTCATGTTTGCTGTAGTAGATGAGTCCATGCCAATTTCCTGGAAAGCTGGTAAAGTACCATCCATGTAGGAAATAGTCACAGTAATCTTTGTGGGTCCTTGCACCACCATATGAGAAGATGGAGGAGACCCAACGACAGGTTGAATCTTTAAGGTATTTAGTTGCCTGCTTATAAATCTTGGAAAACCATTTATAAATGGTATTTGTAAATACCTTTTTCAGATGTTGGTATTTTTACGAAATGTGACTTTCAAATGTTGATGACTTGGCCAAATATGATTGTTACTCATGTAAACAACAACATGCACTTTCCTGGGCTTGTTTTCTATACTACAACTGATCTCACAGTATTTCATAAAACCAGATGATGGAACATAATTCCGCAAAAATTTTAAGACATTTTGCACTTGCACAATAAGACTATTGAAAGAGCCAACGATAATTACTGTAGTTTATGTTTGCAGAAATTAAATCCCTCCACTGTTATACAGTCAGAAATCATAGAATCATAGAATCATAGAATGGTTTGGGTTGGAAGGGACCTTAAAGACCATCTAGTTCCAAACCCCTGCCATGGACAGAGACACTTTCCACTAGACCAGGTTGCTCAAAGCCTCATCCAGCCTGGCCTTGAACACTTCCAGGGATGGGGCATCCACAGCTTCT
>NW_010262828.1:0-809 GCF_000690775.1 Eurypyga helias
CTTTCACTGCTCGGGGCGCCGCGCTTTTCCCCTCGTCTGCTCTGCCTTCTGTTTTCATCAGCTATTTTTTGCTCTGACCTTGGCTTTGTCCTTTCATACCTCGGCTTCCACTTAGCTTTCTGCGGGAAAGGCAGCTCCTGGGGAGCCCCCCCCCGTCCCTGCCGACTGTTGATAGAGCCGGACAGACGCCACGCAGAGCAGTTGTGGTCTCGGTATCTGCAGGCGGGGGCTGGCAAGGAGCGTGGATTCAGCCGGAGCGTGGCCAGGCTGGGGTCCAACGGTTTTGCAGCCCAAAACGCGCTTCTGAAACAGCCCAGCCTGGAGGTGAGGTCACTTAGACTCGGTGTTTGAGTACAGGCTCGCAATCCCATGCCCTGCCGGGCTTCTAGGAGGAAAAGGCCTCCCAGGTGCTCGTTTTAAGCCTGCTCGTCCATGAAATGGGCCGAGGTGTCCCTCAGGAGCTCGGGGCGGGCTGTTCCCTCCGAAAACTGAGCTTCGGGAGGTTGGTGGTCGGTCCCGCCGTGGGTTGACGGCCGAGGCTGAAGGTAGGAGTGCGGTAGCTCCTGGAGGAGGATCCATCCCCGGGGGTGGTTTTTTCACCACGCTTGAAAAAAGGGTGAAAAACCCCTAGGGAAGAGGGGTGAATGATCTGGCTGAGGGCAGAAAATCCCCGGAGAAGAGCCGAGGCGCGTCGGGGACGGGTTTGTGATTCGAGAACAGGAGGGATGTAGCGGAAGTGCCTCGGTGTCTTGTTGCTCTTCCAACAGTCGGTGTCCCCCGGCGTGTTTTGGGGGTGGGTTTGCGGAGGG